>NC_090069.1:4941993-5180652 GCF_038355195.1 Osmerus mordax | reverse complement strand
GACAGGCAGACGTGAGGCTGTTTAGAATGGGACTGGCGAGGCAGAGAGACAGAGAGAGAGACAGAGAGAGAGAGAGAGAGAGAGAGAGCGCGCGCGCGCGAGAGAGAGAGAGAGAGAGAGAGAGAGAGAGAGAGAGAGAGAGAGAGAGAGAGAGAGCAGCAAGAGTGAGATAAGTAAAAGAAGTGAGACAGAGAGTGAATCATCCTAATTTAGCTCAATGCTCAGTGCAACTCCAGTCAGCCAGCCAGTCAGCCAGCCAGCCAACCAGCCAACCAACCTTCTTCACAGTAATGAATGAATCCCCGGGCGCCAGAGAAGCAGCTATTACAGAGTGAGTGCAGGTGTCACTGACTCTTTCCGGAAAGATTATGGGGCGTTTACAGTCTGGGGTTCAGGCTGAGGAAAAGGTGGGCGTGATAAGCACTTCTTACAGCGGCGTATTAAAAGTGGAAATAAAGGTGTGCTGTAAAAAAAAGATATGCCTTCTACTTCTACTGAACACATCACAAATTCTCTAAAATACATTTCTGGAAGATGAGAGTAACCGTCTTCGCCGTGATAAATGTGTGTCCCTGTACCCTGAAGGTACGAGAAAATGCTTCGTTTTTTTGCTTTCAAATTTGCCAGCCGTGTATAAATCAAACAACGCAGCGTCTACAGTGAAGTCTCCTAAACAAAGAGAGAGGTGCGTTAGCTGACAGAGTGGGTCACGTGACCAGCCGTGCTTTGGGGTTCAAAATGCCCGTCCCGGGAGATATATGTGTTGCGTGGGCCGAGCAGATTGCCTGTTGGCCAGTGGGCAGACCTTTCAGATGACATCTAATCTATCGTGTTGTGAATGGCTAGGTGAGGAGACCTGCCCATGGACAGATGCTGTCTATTGACAGGGTAGGATATATTGATCTCCGTGAGTAATGATTCCCTTTTGGACCGAGCCAGTGAATACAAATAGCTTTTTGAAGTTTCCTCGACGTGTCTCGGCTATAAACGGCCTTGAAACAAATGTGTGTCGTTCGTCACACGATCCCGTTTCCATTTGCGCTCTCTGAGACGCAGCAGAAAGATGGCACCGCTACGCTAATGACCTTGTTGTGCATTGAAGTACGCATTGAAAAACATGATCCAGTGGAGAGCTGTGAGGCCGATGATGGTTGGGACTCGGGCCTGGATACCGACCATGGCCTCTTGACTCGAGTTCCCTGGATGAGGCCATCTCAAGTGTCTCGTCCATAGACGGCTAATGCACCATGAAAAGGCGCACGCATCTTACGAAACACAATGTGTTACTGTGATCTTTTTCCTCACATGTGCCCTCTCACTGGAACGGGCACATGGGATGCACTCTCTCTCTCTCTCTCTCTCTCTCTCTCTCTCTCTCTCTCTCTCTCTCTCTCTCTCTTTCCAGGAGACCAAGTAACGTCCCAGAAGGTAATTAACACCGTGTGTAGATGGAATCAACGCGCTCAGGAATGAGAGAGTGGCCCATGCTGGCTTTTGTGTGTCCATCAAGGCTCGGCATTGCTCTCTATAAAGGCAGCGATCCTTAACTCTATTAGCTTTTGTTAGGCGGTGACAGGAGCAAGGGGCTTGCTATGAGAACACAGGATGGGGGAGGTGGGGGCGGATGTGGGGAGGGGAGGGATCCAGGGGACCTAGGGTCAGGATGCCTGGCATCGTCAGGGGTAACACAGTCAGTCACCCCCGACACCCTCCCCCCTGTGATCCCACACGGGAACGTGTGATTGGCGGACAGGAGCCCGCTGAGGGGGGGGGGCTCCGGTTAGCGAGGGTAGCCGGACGCCACCGTACGACCCTCTTGCCGCGCCGATTGTTTTTGGTCGTCGGGTTCGACACTCAGCGCGGCGCCATCTGGGCTGCTCTCACGCCGGGCTCCGGGGAGGCGCTGCGCAGTGTCTGAGCAGTGATTAAAAAAAAAGGAGGGAGGAGGGAAGAAAAAAAAAAAAAACTCCAGGATGATCCGTCCATTCCCAGAGCGAGATTAAGACAGTAGCAGTGGAGTCCCACAGCTTCCCTAATTGGTTCCCACTTCCCTCAACGTTTTTTTGTGTGACAGGCTTAATGAAAAGATTCCTAATGAAATGGACGTAAGTCTAACTGATGTTTCAGTCATTAAAAGGTCTTCAACTTCCACAAAGGACAGAGGGAAGAGAGGCTCAATAAAATAAAGTTTGCAGACCGCGGGGAACCACTGTGACAGAAATAAGGCCGGCTAAGTAACTAGGCACTATGTACTGTAGCTTCAGTACACGCTACAAACGAGACCCAACTGAAGGCAAGCAAGATTTGACGAACCAACAGACCTTTTCCAAAAGCTAAATTATAATTTTCAAAAAGAAAAAAATATTTCCCCTCAAGTTCGTCCCAGCAGCATTCCTTTCAATCTTAAGCCCCTAATGGCGTGAAGTCATGATTTTTTTAGCCAGCAGTCAGTTTTTGTTGAATTTCTACCCATTATTTAGATTTGTGATGCATGCACACTCGTTTAATGATATTACACGTTGAACCGAACCCTACACTCAGTATCTTTGCAGTTCAATGTGCATCCCACAGGACATTTCTGTACTGCATTCTGCTACAATATACTTTCAACATAAAAGACAAGATGCGCTAAACAAACCCCCGGAGTTGACTCATACAGTGTCACTCTAAGGACATTTTATCTGCGGCTGTAATTGAATCGCCACCACTGTATCAGATCCTACGGTTAGTGTCGTTCCGGATTGAGTTACCTCCACGCCTGCAGTCATAGCCCCCCCTGCATGTGGACACTTGATCCAATCGGGATCTCCCCCCCCATATGCTGATAAATGAATAAAGCGACAAGGACATGAATCAAATCACACAGGCATCCAGCCCCTCTGTAGTCCCCCTGCACCACCTGGGTAAGCCCCACTCAGTACCTACTCACACACACACACACACACCCGTACGTCCACACAAACACGCACACAAACACGCACATGGAGCACCGGAGGCCAGGGAGTCTGATTGAATCAAACCCAACAGGAGGTTGGGGGGGGGGGAGGGGTAGGGGGAGAACAGGCAATGTGTGTGATGCGGAGAGACAAGTAGGTCTGTTCTCTGATGCCTCCCATCTCCCAGCCTCTCCAGCTGTGATGAAGGGATGTACTGTACTGTGCTGTGCGGCTCCACCCAGGCCCAGCGTTGGGGGTGCCCCACCCGCCTAGTGGAAGGGGACGTGCCAGCTCTGAAAAGCTCTCTCTGATCAGCTTCGCAGCCACAGTTGATAAGTTCTTACGTCATGTCACTGAATGGGAATCACAAAGCTAGATATGGTTAAAAGGATTCAACAGTTAAAAAGGGGCAAATTTTCCCCCCATCCTATCCTCCTATAGATATCCTATATTATTCCGACGATTTCGAAATCCTAAACTATGGCGTAAAGAGACCTTTTCATTTAGGAGCCGCACTGTTGGCGACACACGCCACTGTTGCGGGAGCCGAATTGAACTGCGACTCACCGAATGCAAGTCTTTATCTGTCAGACCCAAACGACACGCAAGCGGTCGGCAAGTGGATCCGTGTCTGTGAGTCCCTCCTCGCAGAGGTGGCTTCTGGTGCCCCCTGAGAATTGGCTTTTGCCGTGAGGAAGCATTGAGCAGTTGGTCGCATCTGGGCTTCTCAAAGCTCTGTCATTGCGTGGGTTATACGACGTTGCCCAGGGAAAAATAGTATTTGTCCTGCACATATACTGTACAATTTATGCTGCAGACCGTTCTGCTGATAGCCCAGACTCCCCTCCCTTGCCTGTCTAACAATGGGCGGACCAGGGCCGGTGGGATGAAGAAGGGTGATTGTGTTCGATAACCGGAGGTGTGATGTCGGCGGATGTGATGTCAAGAGGACGTGTGATGTCGAGAGGAAATGATGTCACGGGCGCGCGTGTGTGGTTTCACGCCGTGTGTCCCTACCTGGCTCCCGTAGGATGAGCTGGGCCATGGCCTGGGCGTTGCCTGCCTCGTTTTCGGCCACACACTGGTAGAAGCCCTCATCTGACTTCACTAGACCGAGGATCTGCAGGTTACTGCCCTCCTGCAAGCACACAAGAGACATGCTTCCTTCAGTCATCGTCGCGCGGATGAAAGATCTTAACCCGAAGCCTCATTACAGTCAGTTAGGTTAGTGGCTTCATCCCCAATGGAGCCTGGATCGCAGTCGAAAAAGTCTCAAACGTTCTCAAACGTCTCAAAACTCCTGTTCCTGTGGGGTTCTCCTTGAGGTCCCCGTTCTTGCCTGCGAAGAACGGGGACCTCAAGGAGAACCCCACAGGAACAGGCGTAAACAGCGCTCGACAAGCCAGGAGCTACAGTCGCCGCCGGCGGGAGCACCTGTCAGAGCGGCGCGGGGGGGGGGGGGGGAACACTTACAGCGATCTGGAAGTAATCGCTGGGGATGACTTCCTCCCCGTTCTTCATCCAGCGGACGGCCGGCGGAGGGTTCCCCGTCACCGTGCACTCCAGCTCGATGTCGGTGCTCTCGTAGGCGTACGTGTTGGTGGGGTAGTTCAGGAACTGGGGTGGCACTGTGGGGGGGAAACACACAGGAGGACAGACCTTTTTTACCCGACGCATCGCCACTCTTCCGTTAAATGGTAAACGGACTGCGTTCACGTAGCGCTTGTCTACCTTAGCGGCGCTCAAAGCGCTTTACAGTGTTTGCCTCTCATTCACCCGTTCATACTCACACTCACACACCGACGGCAGCAAGCTACCATGCAAGGCACCGGCCTGCCCATCGGGAGCAACTTGGGATTCAGAGTCTTGCTCAAGGATACTTCGGCACATGGCCTGGGAGGAATCGGGGATCGAACCGCCAACCTTGCGATTAACAGACGACCCTCTCTACCCCCTGAGCCACAGCCGCCCCCCGTTAAATATCTGAAGCTGTCAGTCTGTGGTACTAGACTTACTGACCGGGAGTGCGTTTGAATGTTTGGGATATTTTATTGTGTTAAGCCTCTCAGAATCTGCACTTACTTTACTCCACATATCGTAAACTCTGCGTTTGGGCTCCTGCTAAATAGCAAAAACAGTGAAAAAGTCATTTAAGACTGCGTGACGTGGGGATGGAACATTCTGGAGCACGGTATATAAACATAACGTTTGAGAAGCCCTTAAGAACCCACGTCTTGTAAGTAGCAGGCCACAGGTCTTTGTTTATGCTGGCTTCGTCTGAGCTGTGTAGCTTGTTAGGATGTCACTCATTCTTTTGCTACATCAAATTGCAGACAGATTGTGAAATCCTCCTTTCCCAACTTCTCTTTTCTGTGTGCATCCAAATCTTGTCTATTTTGGGATTTCACTTTTAAGGAATATGTTACACTATTGAATTATTTCAGAAACTTTATAACCACTACCGTTTGATTTAGAGGGAGTAAGACTCAAAAGCACTTCCACAGAGAATTAAGTATAGATTTTTCTGCAGGGGAATAATTAATCTGTTTCCTATTCTTCTGGGCTCACTTTGTGTGTGGATTGTTGCTTTACAAGTCAATAATGTAGCTTGTTCTTGTGCTGCACTGTTTGGTATGAGGTAAATTAGATAGTAACCACAGAAAATGGTGAATAGAACAGACAGTATAAGCCAGCAAAGCCGGATGACATCAGAGTGTTTATTTGGAGACACAGACAAAAGAGTGAACGTGTGAAAGAGAGAGAGAGAGAGAGAAAGATGAGGAAGGTAAAGGGTAGAAGACCCCCCTACCCATCATCCACACCCCCCGTCCCCCCCGTCCCCCGAGGGATATAAAAAGGTCAGGAGGGGGGAGTGAGAGTAGTGTGAGAGGAACTTCCAGAGCGTTCACGTGTGGGACAGAGTGACAGTCAGTCACATCTCTCTGTCTAACCTCTGCTGGCTTCTCCCGGGGAAGGTGACAGACACCGCCAACCCCTCTGTTTTACTCCTGAACCACAGTCACTACTCTGGCAAAGCCGTCCTCAGGCAGAAAACAAAACAGGAGGCATGCTATTATCGGTTTCTGTTTTTGTTGTTATTTGCTTTTCACCGCAATGTATCACAAAGGATTGAAGGGGGCACAATATAACACAGAGAACGAGCCCACTAGTCTTGAGAAAGGGAACTGTTGTCTTTCAACTGCTGGTAAAATAAGTCTGTCAGGAAATAAACTGATGCTAAAGTATAAGACCCCTAGAGTAAACTCAAACTGAAACAAAATATTGTGACAGATGATAAAATAAATCCGCTGTAGGCACATCGCAGCAAAATATATGTCTCAAATTCAGATTTGATAACCATCTACGGTATGAAATTTGATAACCATACAGAAACTGTTCAGTCAGTTGTCAGCGGAAATAAGCTCATATTTATCTTCAGTGTAATCTTCTGTAAAATACACGAAAAGGGAGGCCATGGCCGCGGACAAGCTAAGAGGCAGAGGAGAACGAGCCCTCAGGCTACAAAACCGACGCACCATTCCTCCACACAAGTCAGACGTCATCATCAATAAACAAAGATAGCCATCCACTCCATCCGTCCACAAGTATTAGGGGTTTGAAAGGTGAATACTGGGGATTTTCTATGAACTGTGAACGGCCGGCAAAATGTCTGGGGGCCCCCAAGGTGCAACCCAAGATGCCCTGCTTCACCAACCTGTTTGGCCGGGGCAGGCCGTGTTGCATCACACAACGCATCAATATGCCATTAGCCATGCTGGTGTTACTTTATCAGAGGAGTATTGCACTAATTAAGCACTAATGATTTCCTTTAAAACGTAGTTGCAACATTTGCACTGGGGGCTATCTTCTAAACAGCGATTACTGGTACCAACAAAGTCATTAACTAACTATGCTGTTACATCTTGACTGAATGGTTACTGGAAAAAGACAATCTTTCCATTACAAATATTTTCTTGAAAAGACAAGCCACACAGTGGACCATTTCAAAAAGAAGATTTGGAACGTCTTGTCTGCGAATGTAAAACAAACATGCACTGCGCACATACACACTACAAATATATATTTTTCGACTAACAAATACTTGAAAACACTCTGGAAAAAATGACCCCCAAGCCTTTTTCTGGAAATGATATTAACATGACAAAACAAACCTGGTATACGTGGCGGTTTAATGTGTGCTGGCCATAATGACTGTCCTTCTCCATTGAAATGTAAATCTCCACATCACTCATTTGAATAAACATCTGGCATGTGGGTTTCCAAGCATGGTGCCTCTGTAATGACTTCTCCCGGTGAGGGGGGGGGGGGGGGGTAGGGTGGGGTGAGGGTGGGGGGGGGGTCCTAGGGGACGGTGACAGGCTGCCGCACTGCTGGTGACATTTCAGATGGCTGCCTCCAATCCGTCCCGTTTGGGGACTAGTGTTTGTTTGGAGATGGGCTCTCACTAAGTGGGGTGGCTGCACCATACAGGGGGGCTTCCGTTAGGTAAACACAGTGCACAGCTCCATTTTAATGCACGGGGACATGCTCTATGTAAATGAGAAGTTGTTAAGAAAATGACGGCGGCTTGGTCTTTCTATTTGCCTTCCACCCGTAATCATCCATTATTAATGAAATATGGAGAGAGGCATGTATTAAGTGACACCTTATCAGTTATTCCGAGGGAATTAGGATCGCAATTCAAAGAAAGGAGTTTGTCCAGTTCGTTTGAACGAAATTGAAATGCTCTTGCAGTGTGTATTCATTAGACATGCCCTTTGTTTTGCACTGCTTCCCATGAATTATGCAGATGTTTTTGGAAAATACTGTTATGTGCCACATTCCAAATGCTCCTGGTTGGTTTGCGTGTTTTCCTGCCACTATGTTAAAGAAATGTACCATGCATATTTCATGACACGTGGGTACAAATATCCTCAGCGGATGTCAAATGTCCGTCCTTTCTTATTCGACATGGGGCAAGTGATCTCGCCAATCATATATGCCAATCCAATTTCACCACTCGCATTCCTTCACCTGGTCATGGGAGTTCACAGCTTTAATCTCCCATGCCACTCCCCTCCTGTACGGTCAACCTAGTCCACCCTTCATGGTATTCATTTAGCCCGTCCTCTGCAAAATGATTTCCTAACTGCCCCAGGATGTGTGGCTAGGACTGCCAAATGTGGTCTATAAAGTAGCATAGATGCAGAAATTGATTGGACAAGGCTGTAATCCGGTTTGTCACATCTAACTGAGCATGAAAGCTCAATGATCCCACCATTACCCCTGCTGTCCTCCCAGAATGTGACCTCTGTGTTCAGCTCGTGACCTGACCCAAGGAAGCACCAGCAGGTCACCAGAGCCTTGCATCGGTTTCGCGTATGGATGCTGCGGTGGAAATGTATTTTGAGAATCAATCGTCAAACTGAACTGAATGTCTTTCATATGGATATTTACAGATATACATCATGCGCAAAACCTGAAAGGAGTTCAAATAACCATCACCTGCATCAGACACAAAACTGGATATCTGATCTCAGACGACTTTAGTCATGACATATGACTTGACACATGTAAAGATCCATTATGATGTGGTACATATTCATAATTTAAGGAGTCTTTTCTGTAGTTGACACAAGACACATACAGCAGTATGCGGCATCCCAAGAGGTACACGCTTATACTATGTATGTTGAACTTCGGTGTTGCCATGGGTCACAGTCTTGGTTAATAACTTGGCTAACAGCTAAGAATAGTACTGTTACAGCTAACTGCCATTGCAACAACCACAATGGACTAGATGTGAAGTGGCCAGTTACAATGGCTGATAAACAAACCTTTGTAGAGTCTTTATCAGTATTTACCCTTAGATATACAGTACACCCGAATGCCAAACTCGATTTTTGGTTCAGGAATGGTTTCACAGAGAATCATCTTCTGTTCATGTGTGGGATCAAAAACCTGTCCTTTGTTGCTCTCCAGAAATCAGCAAGGATGTTGTGTTTTGTCTGATTAAGTTAAAATCCTGGATTACTCAGCTTTAGTGGAACAAAGGATTTGTTAGATGGTTGTATTTGTGAGCAGGGTCATCTCTGGGACAAGGGTTACAAGAACCTGCATGCCCAAGCAGATAAACAAAAGCGACCAGGTGACAGCTGAAGACTAGAAAGGGATCGTGTCACAACATGTCACATGTCATCGTTTTACAGAACAGCTGTATGTGTCACGGTTAGGATAAACCTCTTAAAAGAATATTGTTTATGCTTACAGTGATGCCGGACTAATTGACTGACTGGCTGAATAATGGAATTTGCAGATAATTGTTATGAACTGTTAATATTGATGTTGACGTTCTAGGAAGCTCAAATATTATGAAAGATGTCTATTTTATGCTAGGTTTGGTTCCAATTGCATTGGATGAGGAACAGCTTAACCAGTCTCCTCAGCAGGGGTGCTGGCTGCCTCTTAAATGTTTGCTAGCATGCTGAAAATAATTCGCAAAGGCTTGTAATTAATCATCATTGACCCCCTGCCGCTTATCCGTGGATAGTTAGAGCTAAGTCGCCGCTGACAATCGGTGTTTTCTGCCTAACGAGAAGAATTTCACTACAAACAACAGTCCTCTCTGTTTATGGGTATAAATGGGTATGTGTCGTACAGAGATGGAACCAATACTCAATACCCACTGACTGTAGCATGTAGGGCAAATCCATACTGTGGCTGAGAGGGACTCTACACAATAATTATACAGACCAACATTCTGGCCCACCTACAGTGAGTGACGACCCCAAAGCCAAGTCGCTGGTATTGTCTTTGTCAAATTAATTGGGCTGCTCAAAAGCGTTAATGAGGCTCATTGAAGTCATTATTATTACGAACAACAAACATTTATTATCCCCCAATGGTGGACACAGCTCAGTTTCATTCTCTGTGAATACCCGTTTTTTATTTACAACCCTTGATGTGAAATTCATTATAGTAGATGGCCTGGTGTGAAAAGGTAATGCCCTACTGGTTATCCCCCTTTCCCAATCAAATCCTATTGAGTTAAATACAGCAATGTATTTGTGGCTAGAAACATAAAACTTGCGAATCTGCCTTTCAATTACATTGTGCCACACTGTACTGAATCAAATAGAGGAAATAAACCAGTATATTTACAAACCTACTGAATGATTAGTATACAGGTCTTTCTGGTTTATTCATATCCTGGATGAATAAACACCCTTTACAAACAACAACGAGTTATAGTTACTAAATCGTTGATTAATAACAGCTGAGTATGCGGAATTTGTAGAAGTCTGGCCCAGTTGGAGGTTTGCACCAATAGGCAGCTCTTCCTCAAATTTGGCTGAGATACAAACGAGAGTCTTGGACCAGTCTTCAACATTCACCATCTCTCCGCCAATCAAAGATGGGACAACAGCAGGACCGGCAATTGGCCGACCATGCTTCCGTCATCGCCCTTAAGTCCTACTGTAGGCCTTCCCAATTGGGAATTCAGTCGCGGTACTTCCTTAGTGAATGACGTTTTGTATCTTGAAAGTTTACAGAGTTGTTTTTGTTGTCATCAAGGAACAGCATGGGAATAGGGGCAATCAAGACCAACGTTTGCATATTCACGGTTTGTGTTCATAAGACGGTATGTGTTCAGGTGTGCGGTGTGTGGGCACAAGAGGTGACGCCATTTTGAGAAATGTTCCTTGATCAAAGGGAAATGAGAAATGTCCATAGAAAAATTGTCATATTTCACTTGAGGCCAACATTAATATTTATGTCTTGCCTTTCGGAGTATCTATAGGTCAGCCGATAAGACACCGTTTAGAAAGGGGAGTTTAGCCTGCTAGACACTTACTCACCAGCGTAAGGGACGGAATACTATCCTTTCTAAGAAAGAGTCAACCTGATACTGGCTACTAAAGCAAAGAAGAAGAAAAAATCTTTAAATGTTATGAAGGAACAAAATGTCTGACAGACACAAAGTGGAATGGAGGAGAGGAGATACTAGACTCTCAATGCAGACGAGAGTCCTTCATCTGCTACAGCGGAAATTGGTGGGGGCAAAGGGAGGGAGGGAGGGATGCGCAGCTCTGACGGAGCATTAATGGGCTGGACAAGTGGACGTGACTGTGCCTCCCCACCCTTATAACAAGGCCCTACAATGGAGCTGCCGACCAACACAAGCACAGCACTGCAAGGCTTGGGGCCTTTTCTCAACGCTTTGGATTAAAGGAAACTCTCAGTATGACATGAAGTAGTCACATGTTAAGCATTGTTTTGGAAGTCACGGTTCTATGATAAGAGGGGCATTATTAGGAATATATGTCTTTAAACTTGATGGTTTAGTTAAGTTCCCATTTATCTTGATATGAAGTGAAAAATAACACAAGCCCACTGCTGTATCCAATTATAAACTGCTGTGAAATCGATGAGAGTGTACATTACAAAGTGTACATTACAAACAGTAATGTACAGTCATGTAAGTGCCTTCCTTAGTGTTTAGAAATTAAACCACTGCACTTAATCTCATTTCACTTAACCAATGTGCATACTAAGAGTGTATAAAAGCCTGTAAACAGGAGTAAGCCACTTTAGATATGCTTCAAAGGTCTCAATATTAAAAGACACACAAATCGTGGCCATAAGTGATTTCCATCTCACTGTATGTCAGAAAGAGTAGACTAGTTCCTGCAATCACTGAGTGAGCAGTTCTGCTGGTCCATCTGTGAGTCAGGTCACCCCCCCTCCCCCCTACTCTCTCTCTCTTTCTCTCGTCATTCAAAAAGCTATTACGGGCCAAGTATTTATCTTGCACTGCCTTATCTATGCGCCAGCATGACCTAATAACAAGTGTCACACTTATCTATAGGGTGCCCTGGCTTTCTCTCCATCCCATAATCCTCAATAGTTGTGTAAAGGCCTAATACTGGCCACTGTCCCAGGCAAACTGACAGGAATAGATACACTTAGACTACTAAGAGTGGACTTACACAACAGTCTGACATGCAGCTAGTAATATATATATGTCAGGAGACATGTATTACTTGCTGCATGTCAGACAGAACAACAGGCAAAAGTTAATGGGGAAGGAGAGAGAGGGAGAAAGAGGGAGAGAAAGAGAAAGCGTGAGCTGCTGCCTGTCAATAGTGACGTTGCCACAGTGGTGTCACTGAGTTTAGCCAGGATCGATAGTTGCTGTGTCACTCCGGGCTGTAAGACATAGATAGCGGGGTTTTGGGATAATCTCATGAGCTGCGTGCTTGTCACGAAGCAGTGCTGACAGGGTAAAGTGGCTAAAGTTCAGAAGCTACTCCGCTACTGAGGATAATAAGGGCACACTGGAGATTACGTGAGCACAGATTAATGGCCTCACCAGAGCTTTGGTGTACAGGTGGCTCATTATGACAATCCGAGGACCTACCTATCTTTTGGACTTTGGTGTGTGTAATACAGGATTTGTTTAGACCTGTGCAAAAGCAAACAGGCATGCGACAAATTCAGTATACAGAAAGAACAAATAGATTCCTCTTTAAATCAGTTGATTTGTGTGACTTTGGGTGGAATCGTGCCCCAAAAAACTGCAATGGTACTGCTTATTCACACGCTGGATTGTATACAGACTTCTCTGAGCCTTCATTTTTGTTGCAAAAAAATAAGCCGTTGAATGCAAAGGCTGTGATAAAGCTTCAATATCCTCCAGTTCCACTGTAATTGGATTAATTGAAATAAAAGGCTTTGTCATCTCCCCCCCCCTGCAAAGTGGAACTAATGAGATTGAGAGCGATTAATTGAAAAGAAACAGGCAGAGACGGGCGTTTTATGATTATGCATGAGACTTAACTCAAATGCGTTGCCAAATATGTCTCCCGAACCACCAACAAACTCTCACCTACTGATGATTGGACTCTTGTCTTCCCTTCTCTCTATCCCCCCCCCCACCCCCCCCCCCACCACCACCACCCACCCCTGTAGTAAACTCTATAATAGTTTCTATATTTCAAGTGTCTCAGTCGGCAGTATTTTTCTTTAAGTCAGAGACTATTAAGTCAACTGCTTCTGCATTCAGACAGCTTCCTTAGCCCTATCTTTCGATCTTTTTACAAAACGTTTTTCCAGGTATTATAGATTTGTCAGAGAAGCAGAACCTTCAGTTTGAATGAGCTCGCCAACTCTGAAGAGACTTGGCAAAGAGGTTCAAATGGATGAAGAGGCCCAAAACCTCCAGACACTTTCGCACAGACACACAGGGCTGCATTCTAATCAAACTTATTGAAAACCTTTGAGGGTCTCTCTCAGGACTCCAAACCACCTCTTACTCAATTTGATCAACTGAGGTTTGCTGAAGCGAGGCAAACCTTCGAAAAATAAAGTTTTTTTATATAACGGTGGCAACCGTAGGCTTGCTCGTTGGTTTGTGGATATTGTGGTCTGAAATAACCGCACCCTCTTCTGAGCATCATGAAACTTTAACTATTTATCTCTTATGCATATTTTAGATTTGTTCAGAATGATATATGGGGGAGTCAGGTGGCTGAGTGGTGAGGGAGTCGGGCTAGTAATCTGAAGGTTGCAAGTTTGATTCCCGGCTGTGTCAATTGACGTTGTGTCCTTGGGCAAGGCACTTCACCCTACTTTCCTCGGGGAGACTGTCCCTGACTTACTGTAAGTCGCTCTGGATAAGAGCGTCTGCTAAATGACTAAATGTAAATGAAATGTATAAATTATAAGCAGCGAAATATGCCACAGCTAAAATTGTATTTTTTAGGGAATGTGTTGGCAACCTGGCCTGTCATAAGAGTGGTGAGGTTGTCATGAAGTTCCTCTATGTCAGTTGAGGTGGCAGTAAAACTTGTGAACAGACAAAAAAACGATCAATCTTTCATAGTGTTTGACTTCCTTTCTTTCTTTTTTTATACCTAAGTTGCTAGACTCTTTTTCTGTCTGTTCCTCAAGAGTCTGATGAACTGAAACCATTCAATTTTCCACAGATTTTGCGCTTGTGAAGGGTAGCTGGGCGAACGGGAGATGGGCGGAGAGAACCCCAGCCCGGGGGGGGGGGGGGGGGGAGAGAGAGAGGGAGAGATTTCCCCAGAGGCGACGGAGGAGACTCACCCAGAACGGCCAGTTCGCAGGACGCCGTGATGTTCTCGTTCTTGTTGAGCGCCACGCAGCTGTACGAGCCCGAGTCGTCGTCCGTCACACTGCTGATCAGCAGGTTACTCCCCCCCAGCAGAGCGTACTTCTTCGACCTGGCGACACCGGAGAACAAGAACGACAATCACAGACGCGACAACGGCTGGGAACAGCCGACATTCACATCCCCATTCGAATTCTACCGACGACAGTGCGGAGGGTTCAATCTCACGTGTGCATCCGCTCGGAGGAAGACCGTTTGGTTGGTAACCGTGTGTCGACCCAGTCAGAACCCCTTGGAGATCACTCACCTGCTCTGGATGATCTCACTGCCTCTCATCCAGTGGAAGGCAGGGGTGGGGAAGCCCGAGGCGGAGCACTCCAGGACGGCATCCTTACCCTGGAGGACGGTGGCTCTCAGGGGCCTCTGGAGGAACGCCAGGGTCCGGCTCACGCCAGGCTCTGCTCGAAGAAAAGCAACCCCAGGGGAGAGACAACGTAAGAGGCCGCTCCTTGTCGCTTAAACTGACCGGTATCGCACGCTGGGATGTTCGTCTCGGGTCTTGTTGAAAATGTGGGCATTTTCCTCAGGGAACTTTTTTTGGGGGGTGGAAACGGAAAGCAACTCTGTACTGCAGTGTGTCAGTTGGCAAGTTGTTGGCTTTGTTTTAAATAGCCGAAAGGAATTTTCAGAGGAAGGCAGAAGTGGAGGAACTCTGAGGAAGCCAAATAAATCTGTCGAAACAACATTGCTCATTTAACCTTCAAGCTAGTTCGACTAAATTCTCCCCTCTGTCACGTAACACCTCAGACAGCCACTGCGGCTTTACACAAGTCAACCTGAAATCCTCTAGTGGGGTTCCAGTCTGAGTGCTCTCACTCCAACACCTGCAATTTAGATGGACACCTGATTGTGCATCCTCAAGACCGCAGTGGAACGGGGAGCCATGCAGCTACCCAGTGATTTGTCTGACAGCCAGTCAGCCAGACTAAGGGTTCACGACTCCAGAGCAATTGCCCCTGAGATTGAAACGAAATGGACTGACCCTGTGCAACCTCGTGCCTCCTTTCAGGGGTATGTAGACATCCAGAGGGGAATCCACCTAGCTTGTTAAGAGTGTAGAGCATGTTCCAGAGCGAGTAAAGACTCAGATGGAAGAAAGGATCAAATAAGGGGCAAAAACCCTTAGCCACTAGACCAATCATATCCCTGCTACTATGCGTTTTGACTTTACAGTCCAGAAATAATTTCTCCGATTTACTATTGTGGGAGCAATATGTCTTGTGAGTCCACAGAGCATGTCAACATATACGAAAACAATTGTTCACAACATGTCCACTGCTTTGAAAACGGGTTGAAAATCTGTCCTTGGTTAAGCATGATCCATAATCGGTAAACCTGGTATGTTCTTTTACAATGTATTATCAGCATTGCATGCGATAGATGTATGGGTATATTGAAGAATGTCACCCATATGATATGCAGCACAATGTGAGCTGTTTAAAGCGTGGTTCATAGATGTGGAAAACGCTTCAAGGCAACTTGAAAAAAGTGGAGCTCATTTGCAAAACACGTGGCGTTGAAAATGAAGATCAAATATCTAATCAAGACTTCACAGGGTGAGAGGTGGATGAAAGGGGTAGGAACACGACCATTTTAATGTATTCCTGGACACGATTCGAAAACCAGGCAAATCAACCTCAGGCACAAGGCATCTGTCAGCACATTAGCCATGGACGAAGTGTTTGCATTCACAGTATTGTGAACTTGTGAATTGCATACTGCCCATTATGGAGACCTCACAAGTTACGATGGCACGGAAAGGGTTTCACTGAAGCTCCTCTTATCAAATCGTATCCCTGACATTTAAAGTCAACTTCTCATAAAAGTCTAAATAAACCAGTGTTTTTTTTTTTTACTTTGACTTTGATAAGTCATTTAAATTGGATTGGACTGGATTATGAAATAGTTTCATGGTGGATTTCACATCTGAACCAAGAACAATACGTCTGAAATGTCACTCAAAATGAAAGAAGGAATTAACAAATGATCAAAGGATTATATTATCTGAAAGTGGAACCAAATTCAAACACAGAATTAGTCTGATGAATATTCCGGAGACAACCTGAACCTGAACACCATGGGAACAACTGAAAAAATAATCTAAACCTGATGCAAGCCCACTTGTGGGTGAAAGGATTGGACTTTCAGTACACAGTAATAAGACAAAGTTGAAAACATCCATTGTAAAACTGAGAACAACAATGTAAATGTATCCAGATAACTAATAAGTCTTACACACAGTGCAGCCAGTCTCACCCCAAAGAACATTACAGGATGTGCTATAAATTCAACAATACGAAAGATATTCAAGGTGCTAATTATCTTTGTTTACTGCAGCGCCCGTGCAATTTTATGTTTTATCTTGTAGAAATGAATAACAAAATTTCTGAAATGACCTCAAGCTGCCAACCAGAACACTAGCTGGCAACGAAACAATTAGTCATTCTATTATGGCAAAACAATCCAAAACGTACTGTTATTAAAGCAAATGCTGTCAAACTTAGTGGATGTAGTGTAAAAACATAGTAAGGGTTACCTGGCAACACACGGAGCTCTGCATCTGTGCCAGTGCGGGCACTGCCAGGGTTGTCTGCCAGACAGCGGTAGGTGGCCGAGTCGGGCGGCTGCACCTTGTTGACCTGCAGTGACCCGGAGGGCAGCACCACCACACGGGTCTCGGGGGTTAAGGTCAAAGGGAGGTCCTCCCTGTTCTTCTGCCAGCGCACCAGCGGCGTGGGCTCCCCCGTCACCTCACAGCGGAGCAGGGCCGTGTCGCCCAGGTAGGACGACACGGACTCTGTCGGGACCACCAGTTTTAACGGACCTGAGGAGAGGGGAAGTCAAAATCCGTATTTGTCACGATTGAGATCGTCGATCTGTGGGAGTGTTGAGGCAAATAGCTCTATTTCAAAATGAATTGGATTGCTATGCAGTATGTGGTTCAAAGAGAACAGGTAATGAAAAACGTTAAAGACCAAGTGTCCTGGCGCAATCAACGACATTATGATGAGTAGCCGAATCTTTGTTCCCGATTCCTGTTCATCCCCATTCGTGTGTTTGCCTCTCTCTTGCCTCTCCTAACAGATACAGAGTAGCCAGTGTTAACCATGTTATCATGAAATGTGCCACATCTGAGACAACACGGTAACAGTGTAGGCCTCGATTTTAAGGTTGTGAGGATGACTTGCTACCGACTGTGGAATCTATGACTTGGTTGCTAAGCGTTACTGATGTTTCTCCGTGTTTTCAAAGATCTATCGTGAACATGGCTTTCACAGGGAAAATGGACTGTACTGTACTAAGTACTGGCAAAGCCGTACTTAGTAAGACAGTCTAATCCCTAAATATGACATCATATTACAGATAGACTGGCTGCCATGATTTCATTCCAAATTATTTAGGAAATCTACATGTTGCTAGGGGCTCAACTGTGAAGCAGACAATTACTTCCTTGGCTCACTCATGTATTGATTGTCAACACATACTGGATACCATACATAATTAGATATTTGACGGGGCTTGCCTTGCCTAGCACAGAGAAAAAAAAGCAAGGGGCCTATGTATGCAGCTGTTGACTGTCAAAAGGCTTGACCAGAAATAAGTTCCCATCATTTGGATCTTAAAAGTCTCTAAGGTGTCTGCAAGAGGGGATTCTGGACGTTTAGAAGAAGGCCAAAGCCATTAGAGGCTGAAACATACAAATCAATATTTCCATACATGTGTCAGTGCAGCCTGACCCTTGAAAGTGAACGAGCTTTTGTTGTTTGGCTGAAATGGTTAGTCTCAATGAGGCCTTTTATGCTTTTCACTTATAAAGGATAAACCTCCACTTGAAGAGGAATTACTCATGGAGAAAAGCTGAGTTTGGAGAAGGTTAGTGTGCGAGGGTATCTGAGATTTCTTTGTCAGACTTGTCTTCATTAGTGTGCACTAAAGGGGGATTGAGACATTTCAAATTCACTGGGATTGAAACCAAGTGAATATCTCTACCTCTTTAATCCATAAGCTAGCCTCGGGGCTCCAGAGTCACACAAAATCTCACTCTCACGAACACACACAGGGTCGCTCTCCAATGAAATAACATACGCTTCTTTCCTGAACCGGTTGTCCGGTCAGGTTGCACTGTCACCTACTCACATGGCAGCCTTCTGTTTTAGGTCAACCCGTAAGCCTACATGATCGGGCCCTTGCAGTGGAATAGTAAAAACCACGTTTACGGTAGATTGGGAACGGGTTTAGCAGTGTTGTCAATGCAAACCGTTTCCTTTGTGTCCCCGAATCGCTAATCCTGATAGAATTGAAAACAAATCCCATTAAAACCACCCCTCTTTGAAACCTGAGGTATTGGTTCTAGAAAGCTGCTGACATCAGAGAGAGCAGAGAGTGAACTGGCTTTCCCCAGAGTCTCTCTGTTCCAAAGAGAGAGCTGAGGGCAGGGAAGGATGAGTCGTCAGGAATAATCGGCCCCAGTCTCTCCAAGGTTGGAGGCGTCGACTGCTGGTTGGATAATGGCCTAGCAGTACAATCTAAACAGGCATCACAAGGCTGGACGACAATGGTCCGTGAAGATATAAATCTCACTATTTTATTGTTTTATCAACTTTTGACGTGTTCATTTGTCATCGCATAAGCACGACCTGGGCTGCGTTGCAAATTTAGCGGCTGCATGTAAACTCTCGCGGCAATCCTGGGTAGAACGGTCTGTCACAATCCTGTTTCGTAATGGTTCCGCGTGACATTTTACCACTACACGAGGACGCCTGTGCGCACAAGATGGACGACACACCCAGAGACTTCAACAACCCAGCTTCACACACGAAATGTCGTCCCTCTTCACACCTGGTTCCATGAATGTATGAACGAATGAAGTCCTTCAGCGACAAATACGACGGCTTAAAAAGGAACGGACAGAACACTGGAACTCGGAAGGGCAAAAGTTGAAAACGTTCCAGCTTGTCCCTCTCTCCCACGTGTGGTTCTTTCTAGTTCACAATAACACGTTCTTGTCTAACACTGCTTTCCATTTTGATGAGGAGCGGCTGCCTTGCATACTTAAGACCTGGGGTATAGACCCAGGGCATCTGGTCTGGGAGCCTGCTCTGATTAATTTCAACAATCCCAGTTCTAATCTTCTGTTTGATGCGAAACCCCCCCCCCCCCCCCCCCCCCCCCCAGCAGTCTAACAGCATGACGCCTCGTGCACCCGATGAAGGCTTTGAGGCCAGACCCCCAACCAAAGTACAGTAAATGTACAGTTCAGTCACCATAATCCTGGCTCTATTCAGTCTTGTGGTATTCAATTGCACAAGAGTTGAGGTGGAACTGCACTCCATTTAAAACCTCCACAGAAAGGTTGAAAATATATATAGGCTGTACATTATATCCGAATTGACTTCTTTCAGCATCCTGAGTGTGTGATTTAAAAAGGGTGCCATTCTTGATCTTTCTTGGTTTTTGCATTTTGT
The DNA here is from genome assembly GCF_038355195.1 of Osmerus mordax. NCBI lineage: Eukaryota > Metazoa > Chordata > Actinopteri > Osmeriformes > Osmeridae > Osmerus > Osmerus mordax. Next base: position 5,161,054 of record NC_090069.1, on the reverse strand, counting down.
CTCAATTCCTGTTTGATGCTTAAAGTGGATAGAATTATTGAGAATCTGAAAAATATGTTTCCAATTTTAAAGCTTTCAGGACTGGCGCTACCAGTGTCAAGCTAGGGTTTGCCACCTAAGGCTTAGAATGTGAGGTTGCCAGTTTGACGTTGATAGTTCGGGTTGCCAGTTTGATGTTGAGAGAGATGTAGTTGCCAGTTTGACGTCGATAGTTCGGGTTGCCAGTTTGATGTTGAGAGAGATGTAGTTGCCAGATTGAGGTCGAGAGAGGGTTGTTTGCCAGACGTACTTTGAGAGGAGGTCTGGTGGCCAGTTTGAAATGTAGATACATTAAGGAGTTACCAACCTTCATGACAAACAGAATAGATGGTCAGTTTGTGATCGACATAACTGCGTGGCCACATTGCCACATTGGAATATCTGGTTGGGAGATTGCGAAGTATAGATCGGCAGTGTCACACTGTTGGTGGTTGGAGATGCCAGGTTGAGATGTAGGGGTATTGGATTGCCAGTTTAGGGCTAAGGAGATTGACGCTGGCAGCTTGAGACTAAAGACCTTTGAATCCACCTGCTCTGAAGCGACCGTGTTGACACACTTGTGATAAGCAGTCAGATCCTCTTAAACAGAAAGTTCTGAAAACAGTAAGCAGCACCATAAGTAGACTCATCCGCCGGCAACAAACTATGTTCACAGAAAGATGACTACCTCCAAGGCATACACTGCTCACTTTAGCAGGTGATGAGATTTTCTTGAATCTTGACAAGGAGATGAATGTATGAAATATTTCGGTGCAATAAACTCCAAGACCATTTGGATTTACACCTTACAAATTACAGATGTACAGCTTTTTCAAAGTGCAATTACTCCCTCTAAGCATATTTCTTACATTTGCTTTGAGTAAATTAGGCCTTTTACGGTAGACTGTAGACTTCCAGGGAAGATTTTTGGTGGCAAACTGCTAGCTACCGTAGGTTTCCTCCAGAAACCCATAATTGAGATTGCCAGTTCCCGCACTTTGTTTTCCCAGTTGATTTAGGACGTGTCTGCATGCAAATGAACCAAAAGTGCCCCTAAATCAAATGAAAGAAAAACAACGTGCAAGTTAAACAGCAGATTTGTCACCGTTCCCGTTCTCCTCAACCTACTCGGAAAAAATAGCAGGGGAGGCCATTTGAGCTGTTTCTAAAGTGCGAGGGAAGGATACTCCCATTCACTCCCCTGCAGCCTCTCAAGCCCTGAACAGACACCTTCATTAAATGGAGATTACTCTTCTGCCTGGCGTACTGCATTAGAGCCATAATCTCTGCTGCATAACCTTTACAAGGCACCGGCAGAGAGACTTAACCAGGCTTGAGCATACAGCCGCACTCGCACTCACCCACCCACCACCAGGCCGGGAGAGGCAGGCAGGAAGGCAGGCAGGGCCGGCTGATGCACAGATACAAACAGGCAAAGCCATCCGAGCCTTAGTCAGCGGTTTATTCTGCTGAATTAAGACAAAAGATTAGCATGGCGATGCGACGGGGCACTTGAAATGCCTCGGCTGTGATGAGGGCTGATGCAGGAGAAGCACTTACAGCTTAACTAGGCTGCAGCAGGGGGAGAAAATGGTGGGTCCAGATAGGATGCTGCACTTGTGCCGAGGCTGAGGCCGGGGGCTGATGCTAGCAGGAGAAGAGGCGGGGGTCTCTGGGGAGACATGAATCCTCCAGCCAGTAATGATTACCTCTGTCTCGTAAATTCTGCCCTGGCCAACATTCGCCTGTGACATTTACCTTGTTCAGCATACGACGCGTGGCCCACACAGACAAGGACACATGCAGGCAAAGGGAGAGGAGGAGAAGATGGGCTGTCTGTCTGTATAACCTTTTGACTGTTAACTGCGCATCCAAGACTGTCAAACAAACACACAAAGAAAGTTGTCCAGTAGATGATTCAAGGCCAACTTTCAAAGTCACCAAAGAATAGAAACAATTCTTCTTATTTTCGTCATCGCGAGGAGAGAGAAAGAGAGGGAGAGAGAGAGACGAGACTGTTGCTGGACAAACCCCTCATGAATTCTGCAGTGTGCTGAAATGTCCCATTCGGTGAGTCAATGCCTGTTGTATGCTCATTCGTTACAAAGGGAAAACAACATCAGTCCAGCACTCCTACAGTAGGCTCTCCTCTTATCGTCCTCCCTCAGAACAGAGGCTGCGCACAGTCACAGTGCGGGTCCATAGTTATAGTGCAGGCATATCCCAGGGAACATCTTTTTGGACTGAAAACACATTTTCAGCGTCGTCATCCTTGCATTCATCCCTATCTTTAGAGAAACCATTTGTCTGCAGTGCCTTCAGTTCCTTCCCACAAAGCAGAACCAAACACAGGGCCTTCCTTCTAATTAAAACTGTAAGCAGATGTCTTTGAGGTGATGGCACCGACGCTTAATTGAATATTTAAGCTGCGATTCTATTTGCATTTCTTTTTTATGCCAATTCCTTATCAAGCACGCGTGCAGTCACTTGAGCATTTATATGTCGGATTGTTTGCAAAACAACAATAGTATTGAAATAATTATGAATTATTATGCTGACTTCCATAATAGGAATCTCATGGTATAGAAGGAATGGATGTGGTATAGGAAGAGGGAACAAATCCATCGTTTTCAACCAACCAACCAACCAACCAACACACACATTAAAAACAGCAGTCATGCATGTAATGCATGCCACTTTCCTCCAGTGTATTTCTAATTCAAAAGGCTGTTTGGCAAACCGATGTTGAATAATGAGGCATTTACAGTGCAAGGTCCTTACCCTGTCTTCCTGTTATGACCACTTTCAACAGTTGATTTTTCCCACCTAGGCCACCATTCCGAGTTGGATCGTTCCAGACCGCGCCGCAGTATGCCCATCAACACGCAGGCCTATCATCCATAACGCTACAGCCTCTGCTTCGACGGTTGTTTGCGGGGACCGGCCTGCACCTTCTTAGCCCCTGTCGTCCCGGGGACCGTGTTGTCCCGCCCTGTCGATCAAGCCTATTAACTAATCATCACACTCTTCCCCCATCATCCCGGGCCAGATAATTGGCTGAGAGAAGAGGTCTCAATCTGTCAGTGCGTTAGCTCCGCTCTCATTAGCACCCTAAGGAAGCGGGCGCCTCAGTGCAGAGCAGCTGGGCTGGACGCCTCGCACTCGAATATCTCTAATTGATTAGGAGGCCTGTGACCTCAGTGCAGAAGGCATAAACAAGGAGACAAAAGAAGGAGAGGGAAAGGGGGGTCGACCGAACTTTTATTTATTTTTCCTGTGTGTGTGTGTGAAGGAGAGTTCTGTTTTCAGGATGAATATTGCCGTTTGATTAAAACCAGCTATTCTATTTTAGGGAAGCAAAAGGTGTTCTCAAGATTAATAAAAGATGCGCATTATTCTATGTAATTATCCAGTAAATGCTAAAATTATAAGGAAGTGGAGAAACGAGTACAGAAAGTATGATCGATAAACATCATTAATAATGTGCTGGGTGCAGACGTCAATTATAAAATCTTGGCCAATTAGCAGATTTCCTGAGAGCTGTATTACTTGACCCACTGTAACTCTGAAACTAGATCATTCTAGGCCAATGTACTTACTGTATGAAGCTTACATTGTCATATAGAAGATCACTACTAGCCTGAAAGAGGCTCTGCTTGACTTACAGCACATGCCAAGGACATAAGCCCATCTCCCCAATCTATTGCAACATTGGAAAGGGATTTTTGGTACACTCAAATGTTATGTCAGAACCGATTGAATGTGTATTGCCTCAGAGACGTAGAGATGATGTAACAGTAGATAATCACTGTCTCCCATCAGCCATGTGACCAGCGCATCGCTCAGGAACACAGGAAGCCTGAGAGGAATTCTGTCATGTAAAAGAATCGTGTGCTGAGCCAGAGAAAATATGAAGGAAATAAATTACGTCGCGTAAGAAATTGCTGATGAAGAAGTCATTTGGGAAGAGGAGCAGCACTTCTTTGAAGTACACCAAGCTGACACACCCGTAGCCCACACCGCCTACTCTGAAGAAAACTTTGCGGAATCTACACAAAACGCACCTGAGGTGGCATGAATAATATCAAATGCAGCGAGTGTTTCTCATTGGACAGCCGCGTTACCAAAGAGGGGCAGCGTGGTCACAACCCTAGTGTTGTAGGGCGGCACAGTGGGTTACGGGTCAGATAAGATACAAAAATCTGGCTTGAATACTGCTAAATGCTCATATTTCATTTTGGCATTCTGGGCATAAGGTATTAGACATACCAGAGGATGTCCTGACCTCCCTGGGGTCCGAAGCAAAACTCTGCTGAGGGGCCGTCCAACCTGACCCGTGACCCATGTCAACTATTTGCCATTGCCACACAGTCACACAAAAGCTCGATGGTTATTATTTACTGAGAGATGTGGATTCACGTCTAACAACAGTACAGCATTCTATAGACCTGTTGGGAGATCTGAGGGCTCAAACAGGCGACTGCAGTGGGTCTGGTCCCCATCACCCATGGGCACAGTTCAATAAACCAACATGCCTTCATGTTACACTCTGGACACCCCAAAAAGAGACAAACATGGTTGAAAGCCAAATCCATGCAAAACACAAACACAGAGTTCTGTGGCTGCTTCATATTTAAATAACCAAAACCAGCATCACAGCTTTGCTCTGCTCATAAAACTTTGATTAGAGGGAGGAGTGGGTTGAAACGCTTTTCCCGCCAGTCCTAGAGGGGGAAACTTTAAAGCGAGCCAGTTCAACAACATACTGTTTATACAAATCACTTCCATACCACCAGGTCTCAGTACATGGAACAAACCATTGTGGTGAATAAGTCCTCGACAAACTGGATTGATAATGGTTAGGGATTCATACTTAACCTGTGATCTAAATGCTAAATAAACAAGTTGCTGTCTTACTTTACTGGTCCTCCACAACCGTCACCTGACACGATCAAATACAAAGACGAGACAAACTACCGCTGACGCAGTAGGATTTCCACAAACGGGATCAATCCCAAACTCTCAGCCTCGAATAAACTACTGCTCGCTAAAGGGAGGGGGAAACATCACGATCGACACGTGCAAAAACCACCCAGATGTTGCCAGATGCCAGGCGCTTGAGGTGCCCGTCTTGACGAATCCCGAAAGAAGATATCAAAAAACCACCTTGCAGGGGAAGACGTCCTCCCTCATAAATCACGTCTCCACCCAAGTCATTAAAACGAGCTAGCGGTAAACAGTCTCCCAACATGGCCCCAAGGACCGGGACTAATGAGTTATGACTCAAAGAATGCAGAGTGAGGACGGAACGTTTGAGAAACCTGTGCGTTCGTACACACTTTGAAACGTTCCCCCGTTCGGATGAAAGGTTTACCCATTAAAAGGGACTCCCATATTCCCCTTCTCGTCCCCGTTAAACCCAAAGCCACCCCCCCCCTTCCCCCCACCCCCCTGCCACCCCCTCCCCCCCCCCCTTACCCATCCAGGCTAGCGAAATATTAATGCAGTCTGGGTAGGAGCCGAGGCTTCAGAGAGCAACGGAGATGCTCGGCTTCAAAGCCCCCGGAGCCGACCCAGGCAGCGGGGGGGGGGGGGGGGGGGGGGGGGGGGGTGCAGCGGGAGCGACGTCTCCAGGAGACTGTGGCGTGGGCCCGGACTGGCGGGCCGCATCGACGGCAGCTCAACCCTGGATGATGACAAGCTGTCGCTCCCAGCTGCGGCTCAAAGTATCCCTGGCACACACCGGGAGCAGCCAATGGGGGGAGAGGGGGTTTCAAATTAATCAGCCGTGCGTTCAATATGGTGAGCGTCCCAGATTTAGCTAATGAGAACCTGTGTGTCGGGGATTATGGCGCTTGGTAATGGTGGTGGGGCTCACAGGAAAGGTGGATGACTAGAGCTGAAGATGCCCTTTAGGCAAGTGTAAACGCTTATCAGCCATTCCCATGAGGCTTTAAAAAACAACCAAATAAGCTATTATCAATGCTGAGATAAGCCAAATCAAGTATACTGTCACTGTTAAATGTATACTATGTACTCATTATCAACCACTTTCCTTTGTAGACATTATACTTGATATACCTGCTCATCTATTTGGGCCATAAATGTTGTTGGAAAATATCCTATTAGAAGGATTTCAATGTATCAATAATCCCTGATAGGAGGTGACAGCACCACATCACTGGGGCACACACACACCTGCGGAGGTCAATCCGACTCTGGTTCTCAAACGGTGACATGTTCGGTCCTGTCGCCTGTCCGCGGCCTCACACAACCCTTCCATCATCCCCCTCTTCCACCGTGACGCTCTCCATCCCCCCCTCTCCCCATCTCTTTATGTCCCTTCAACTACCTCTCTCTCCCTCCTCTCCTCTCCTCTCCCCCCCCCCCAAACCCCCAGTCTTCCTCTGTCACTCTTCCCCCGATGCCTGCCATCTCCATCTCCGTCACTCTGCCACTTCCCCCCCTCCGCCCGGCCCTCCTCCATCCCTCCTCTCCTCGGCTTCCACACAATAGGAGAGTAATCAACAAAGAGAGTTCCCGCTCTCTCTCTTTTTCCCCCTCCTTCTTTTCTCTTCCTCTCAAACACCCGGCAGACACATCAACACGCAGCCTATGTGAAGGGGCTGAGTCATGCTGGCCTCCTCCGACTCTCACTTTTAATTAGGGAGAAATACCACAGCACTCCCCGGGGAAACAGAGACATTTAATTGGTCGATTTAGAACAGGCTTCCAGTTGGCTCTTTGGTACGATGGTGAACGCTCAACAAATGGGGAGGATGGGGTCTCTGGTGTTGGTGTGCACGTCTGTGCGTGTGCGTGTGTGTGTGTGTGTATGGGAGCGTGTGCAGGAGTGTGCGTGCGTGCAGGTGTAGGAGTGAGGAAGGCACTACAAGGGATGCCGATTCCTCTCACAGCACTGAGGAGGGAATCGCTTGACCCCTTTTTACTCTGATGAGATTAGACCTGGGAAATATTGATCAACGAGCGAGTAGGTTTACGTCCGAATCATACATCAAACTCAAAATTGCAATAGATAAAAGGACTTTGCATTCATTAGCGCCGTGCATTTAAAGGTTTCACGGATGGCTCTGGTTCTACCCAGCAGGATTGCCTTTAGAGGGTAAGTGAAAGCTGCTCTAGAATGTGTTGTAATCTCATTTCTGCCTCGTCTCCGCTGGTGTGCTCACATGCCTCGCTGAGGCCGCGCACGTCTGACGAATGGGAGCACGGCTGTCCGCGGGTGGATTTGTCAGTCCTCCAACACCACCAAGGTGAGGTCAAGGCCAGGCACCGCCATTACCCTGCGAGGGGGGCATCCTCCTCTCCTCTCTCATCCCTCTGGCTCCTCCGTCTCTCTTCCCATCCTCCCTCCCTCCCCTGCTCTGCTCTCCTCCCACGTCCGGACATCTGACCTCTTTCCTCAACTCCCCTTCACCCCCCCCCCCCCGGCCCCTTACTTCCCCATCCCCCCCTCCCTTCACCGCTGTGGAGAAACTTTGTCTTATCAGTACCAAAGTCTTTTGGCTTGGACAAAAAAATTCTTTGTGAAGGGAAATTGCCTGATTTATTCTGAGTGAACCTAACATTCATAAGTACTGGTTCATAAAAGGTAGGCGCTTGTCCTGTTAGCTTTCTGAACATGTCAACCAAAGTAAGAACGTTTATTTTCAAACAAGTTAGAGCTGAAAATGCTCCGAAGTTTATTCTCTAGTAGTCAGAGTGAGCTGAGCAATCTCAGTCGCAAGAAAGAGAAGTTGTTAAATTGCTCAAAGGCTCCAAAACAGACTATCAACAGTGTTTGATATAAGCTGACACGTCCAATATGCCCCATTCCAAAAGGAGCTTTAGATCAAAATTGGATCTAGATTCAAGCCACTCCTCTCACAAGTCTCATTAGTTTTGAGTGCATATCAACACAGGGCTCTCCAAAACCTTATCCATTGGTCTGTGTTTCTCGTGTTCAGTGCTTGTGTGTGTAAGGGTGTCACTTGAAAGTTCTGATGTTTATGCTCTCTCCATCTGACTTGCCATCCGCATCTTCTGCCAGTTAATCACAGGCCTGCTGGCAACTCTTGTAATGTATTCCTGGCAGGGCCAGGCCCAGCCAAGACCGCCTGGAAGACCACGAGCACTTGTTGTCCTCCATTCACATCTAATCCAACTACAAAGCAAGAATCTGTCTTTCTGTCTGTGTCACAATTATCTGGAGGAAGGGGGCTTTGGATGAAGTTGAGAAATGCGTCTGGTGACGTGCGGTGCGTCTCCTCGCCAAAGTTTGTTAGGGTGAGCGGTTTGCGACCAACAAATAGAAACGCGTTCAACGTATACTGGTACTTTTAGGAGCGTTCGTCGCCTAGTGCTCAGCCCAGTGCACCAGCGTTGGCGGAAAGCGCCTCAGCAGGACAAATAGCGACTGCATATGGAGCGCTTTCGCAAGAATCAAACAGAGCAACAGGCTCCATGTAGCTATCGCACATTTCATTTCTTCATGAAATGAGGTCAACATGGGGTCCAAAGTCTCAAGGATAGGTAGGCTAATAGCCTCCTGTCGTATGAAGACACCGTCAAAAGGCAATAGAGCATGGGTTCGCTTTATATCCATTACCACATAGTGGCTAACATTAGCTACAGTGCATCAACAGGCCGATTAGCCAGCTTGTTATGTCTAACATAAAATTCAACAAATTGTCACTTGATGAGAATGTACAAGAGAACGCACATTCTGTCTGTTTAACTAGAAGAACTAGTCACAGTCGAGTGCACTGCACTAGTATGACTAACTCAGTCACACTCCGTATTCATCACTTGGGAAGCCCCAGAGTACACTGTGCTCTACGTATACTGTACTTTCCCTAAGTCAAACATTTAGCCTGTGCACATAAATATCCCCGCATCAAAGGACGGCACACAATCATTTGCATTACAAGGGACTCTTGTGACATTTCGTTGGAAATCTCTTTTCATCCTTGAAGATGTCCTACTGTATGCCTGCTGCTGAAACATGAAAGAAGTTTTACAGCCAGCAGGAGAACGGTAGGCAAAGGGGAGCCTGCCAACAAGCCCCAGAGCACCATATTGGGGGGGGGGGGGGTTGAGAGAGAGCATGGGGGGGCCTTCATGGCCAATCAGTCTGACTGGCACTTAAATCTCACCAAGGGGCTCCATTTGGCATTAATGCTACACTCAAGATTATCCGTTTAGAAACATGGCTGGACTCGGGCTGCCAGTTGGCGTGACATTAAAGACACCAATGTCACTTTCAGTCGGGGCTTTGCGCTTGCCTGCCGTTTCCATGGTTTCTCCAGGAGAGAGGGGGGAATCTTTTGGTGGGAGGGGGGTTGCGGGGGGGCACACCTAATTTCCCCCAACAGTTTAAGAAGGTAAAACGTGCTATATAACATGCAGATATCTCCGGCGCGGTCAGAGGACGCTTCCCCCAAATCATGTGGCAGGGAGTTCTTAACCGACAGTTGCCTTTCTCTCTGGACCAACGCACACGGCATCTGGGAGGGAACGCGGACGAAATCGGCGTGGTCTGTCCTAGCCTTTGGTCCAGGAGGCCCGGAACTCATCTCTCTCCTTCTGCCCTTCCTGGCCCCGCCGATCGGCCAATCCTCCGGCCGTCTGCTCGCCGCTGAAGCCACATCCCCCGCAGAGTCCCAATCAGTCGAGTGTGAACACATGCCCCCCCCCTACACCCCGCCCCGTCCGGTCTTGTACTCCAGAAATCGGGGTAGGGGGTGGCTGGAGGAGGGGGAGTCTGCCGAGTTCAAGCCTGCTGGTCGAAGTTTATCTCCAGATGCAGGGCTAAACACACAGGGAGAAGGCTTCGGTTGCCTTCTGGTCGACCCGGGCTCGACACCCGCAGGGCGGGCAGAATGCAATCTAAATGTACCCCCCTCTCCACGTCTGCTCGCGCAGATCTACGGCAGGCCCGGGTACAGCTGGGGGGCCCCGAGTCCTACAGTGATCTTGATTATGTTTAATGCATGTGGGAGGGGTGGCGGGTGGCGGGGACACACACATGAAGTGAAAGGGAGTAGTTGCGGTTTGGGGAATGGACTCGTATGTCATGTGTGACTGAACTTGCAATACCCCTTCCATGCTGGAGGCCTTTCAAGGCAGACGCCGGCTCTCCGCTCCCACCGCTCGACACCGCTTTCTGGGACTTCCGTGGCAAACCGAAAACGGCTCTCAAAGCATCCTGGGTAAGATTTTGCTGAAGAGTTCAATGAGTCCTTCACCCGTGCGAACGGAATTTTCGCGATTTTTCAGAGCTACAGTGTGCATGAAATACCGTTTGTATTTACAACCCTGTCAGCCCACTTGATTTCCACACCTGACAAGCCCCTTATCCATAGCAGATTAAACAGAGCCCATCAGGGCTCTGCTTCGGTCCTGGTCTCTATTGCCGGTAATTAGACCCCTGCATGTTGTAGTTAAACAACACTTGCCCCTGCACTGTTCATCATTAGACGGTTAACTAAGCGGCTTTGTCTCGGCCCAGTGCCTCTGCTCTGCCTCCCGCTAGCGCGGGTCAAGAGTCCTCCTCTGTGATTCTAATGACTTCCTGCTTAAAACACACTGCTTTTTGCACTGCATTACAAAATTGTATCTTGTACATTTGTATTTTTTGTAATATTTGTATTTTTGTATTTTTATATTGTAATTTACGACAACTTATATTTTATTTTATTGTATATTTAATTCGATTCTAATCCCACTTAGTACTGCTAGTTTATGTACCCTTAGTATAGATAGTCCACATATTTAAATTTTAGGTCCCTATATGTGTATTGTATGCACCTTCCTGCCAAAGCAAATTCCTTGTCTGTGCAAACTTTCATGGCGAATAAATCCCATTCTGATTCTGATTCTGATTCTGATTCTGAAGTCCCCCCGCCGTTCGTAGAAGGAGGAGATGGGGAGGAGATAGTCCTCCTCGCTGTGTAGACTTTCCAGCCCTGTGTAACATGGGATCAGAGGAGCTCAAGGCTGCTCGGCGGGTCGCCTGTGTGTGTGTGTAGTGTCGAGGAGTTGCTGTTGTGTTTCGGCAAAGCGTTGTTGCGGACTCGGAAACAGCTCTCTCGCAAACCTTCCTTACGTCGCTTGACACTGATTCGAAGCCTATACAGAATCACCAGTGCCTTTATAGTTTCCTGGGTGAGTCTGGGTCTCCCTTTCTAAAAGGATCACTAAATCAATGATTAGGCTCCGATTTGCAATCCTATCAAATTCTCTTTTCCATCAATGTGAGCAAAATAAGTCCGTCCGGTACTAAACCAAGGGTCTGATAAACAATTAGAGATATAGAAATATATAGAGATTTTAGCAGCAGCACATTGATAACAAGAGCCTCAAGCTCTCCTTGAAGAAATCGTCCAGGTATATCTCCACACAGGCAGGTGTCTAAAGAGCGCTTACCAGACACGGTGACCTTGGCCGTCCTGCTGATGATGGCCCCAAGACCCTCCAGCGTGGCGAGACACTGGTAGGAGCCCTCGTCCGGCCGATGGTGACGTGAGTGGAGAACATTCTGGACCAGCAGGGACCCGTTGGCCATCTCTTGCCTCCTCTCGTCCACCAGTGTGCTAAGCAGGACGCCGTCCTTCTTCCAGCTGATGAGCGGGGTGCCCTGGTCCGACTGGGCCTGGCAGTCCAGCTGCAGGACTCCGCCCCGGACCGTCACCGTGTCCTGGGGCTCCTGGGCGAAGCTGAGCTCCACGAAAGCCTGCGATGACTCGGCGCCTGGAGGAGGGAGGGAGGAAGGGGGGGAAAGGGAGGGTTTAGTCTGGGAGACAAGAGGAAGGAAGGGAAAACCCGACGCCGCGATCTGCGGCCCGGGCCGTTACGGACACCGCCGCTACCCCTTCACGCTTTTCACGCTTTTCATGGGGGCGTGCGCCGTCCCTTCTTGTTCATTCATTGGTGAAGTTGTCGACCAATGAATTTGCTGTATACTGTAAAGGGCTGGATTTAAGAATACCAAATGCGGTGCCAGTAATGTCAGACAGAAAGATGATTTGTGGTTAAGTATCCTGAGAGCTAAGAGTACGTCCCTACTGTTCAGAATAAAGGTCCATTAGTATTGACCTACTGACCTATCTTCAAGGGCCTCGCGCTATCGCACGTTTAGCTTTTTGACAACGCTACTGTTTAAAAAGCCACCCAGCAACTCTCATCTTCTTGAAAGCTATTAAACCGCAAAATCCAAACAGATGAATTTCCACATTTCAAAACAAACACGTTCCCAAGGTTGAAGGTGGATGAGAAATTGCTAAATGAAAGCAACAAGAGAATTTCTTGAATAATTTGGAGTGAGTGTATTGATGATTGCATCTGAATTGCAGTAGATACCGAATCTAGCCGGTTAGGGAAGGGGCTATTTGAAGTCCGTCTGCCACACTGCTCTCTTGCATGTCTGCTTTGTTTCAGCATGCATTCCAGCGCTACAGTTCATCCATATTTATACTTTGGCAGCCATACCTGGACATGTTTCCCCATTCTGCCTTTGTGTTTGCCCTGTCAGCAGAACACGACGCTGGGATATAGTTTCAATCAAAAACATAAACTTTAAAGGGCCGCCTTTTATGTTTTCACTCCTCTAAAGTATGGATATTTCAGCTCCATTCTGTGTTCTGCTTGGAAAACAAGAAATGTCCTGAAGGTTCTGGATGATTCTAATGCTAATGTGAGTACCAGCAGAAAAGGAAGGTAGCTCTAGCTCAATACGCACATCTCTGTCATGCCCAAGTGTTTGCACTTTATCACTTAGTACAACACAAGCTATACGGAAAAAAGGCTTTCCAGTTTATCAACGCTATGAAGTCTGAAATTCCCTTCGTCTGTTGATGAGAATTTCAACGAATGCTTTGGTGTTTCTCTCCTGCTTTATGGTGTTTCTCTCCTGCTTTATGGTGTTTCTCTCCGGCTTTACCTCCCAGACTGCGGGGTCGTGTTCGTCTGCGGACGTCTTTGAAATATTACAACTGGAACAAAGACCCAGGACCGGGTGTGGAGTTGGGGTGGCTCTCACAGATAAGACACAGAAAGGGAGAGGGGTGGTGGGGGTGAGTGGGTGGGTGGGGAGAGGAGGTGGGGAGAGGAGGCATCAGCCTCTTCTGATGGTCCGCCCATGCCATCACGAGAGAGAGTGCAGTGTAATTGAAAAAACCTGTCTAACTCCCCACTTCCCTCGCCTTGGGCGACAGGGGGGAGGAGGAAGTGGTGGTGGTGGTTGTGGGAGGCGGGGGCCTTAAAAAAAAAAGCGATGAGCTGACAGAGAAGGGGGACGGGAGGGGGAGGGAGGGGGGAGGGGGGGTCTGCATACCAAACAGCGCTGCCACTGACAGCCCTGCCGCAGACAGAGAGCAAGACTCCTTCAGACACTGGGAAATAACACACAGTACCCCAGCCGATAGTGGAGACAACACCTTCAGCTACTGTTTCTGCCGGGACTGTCAGAGCTCCAAACCACAGCCACGACTACTGCGGTGCACTGTGCGCGACGCTGTCGTCGACTGCTTGGACATTAAAGCCGCAGCTTCCAAGATTGCAATCCTGTAACTTCATAAATATGGGCACTTTTCGTACACGAACCTCGAACCTCCCTCCGTGAGGAGAGACGGGATCTATTTATTACAATGTAACATTACAAACGGAGAAGATTTCCTTCATCTATATTATACCTTGAATGTCGAGTTATCCTCGTGGCACCCCGCCGTTTCAAAAATATGTGCAAGAGTATAGAGGTAGAGACTATTGCTCCTGAGACTGATTCTGGAGATTTTATGACGCAAAACTTGCCACACTTTGAGAGCACGGAAAAACTATTTCTGGAGGAATTTCTTATTTCGATTTTGCCCTAAGATAACCGTCCAACAAGTCAGGAGAGTAAAAGCTAATGATCCGAATAAACAAATAAATAAGCATTGGCTCCGTGTCTAGGGAGTGGCAGGGGGAGAGAGTATGATTAAATCATTCAGTCGGCGATGCTCTCACTTGAAATACTTGCGACTGTTTCGAATGTATTCATGAAAAATTGCAACAGTAGAAGGGCATGATTTATTAAAAGGGTACAGCTAACCCTAGGCTATTGGCTCACCGTCGAGTCAATAAAGAGGCTTTCAACCACTCCGCACCCCACTCACCATAAGTTCAATTATGACTCTATCAAAGGTTTTCAACAGGCATTGTTTGAAACGGGATTCTCTTTGAAAAGCTCATTTACATCACCCAAAACCTAGCTTGAGATATTCAGAACACTATGCAATCCTAGAGATATCATAGGCCGTTTTTAATGGTGAAAATTGTGATTTCGACCGAGATACACAAAACAAAACTGTTAAACTTTGATACGCGTCTTTGAAATATTTCAAACGGACTAGGCATGAGGTGGAATCCCTTTGAACCCTTGCATTTACGACTCCATCGATTCATGGCGGATGATATAACGCTGGATGATATAAATGAAGAGTCATGGTGTAGTCTAGCCTTTAACTGATCCCCAAAGAGACTTCAGAGCCCTCAGCTCTGACTTGGCTGATCACAGTGCCTTCTGTAATCCAGTGCTTTTTTTTACATCTGCAGTGTGAGATATCATCTCGTGGCTGATATCTCTTCACTGCAGTGTCTCATCCGAGCGTGGTGGACGGTCTCCCCGTGCCGCTATCGATTCCCCTTCAACCGCCCTCCTCTGCCTTTCCTTCAGTCTTAGCGTTATCTTGACAACTTCATCTCTGAAAGCTCACTCACATTCGACCCCCCCCCCCCCCCCCCCATCGCCGACTCCCTCTGACTTTCTCTCTTCTGACCAGCTATCTCTGTCTCTGACACGCCCGCACACGCCACGCCACACACACACACACTTTTTAATTACTTCCTCTCTATTTCTCTCTCTCTTTCAGGTGTCCTTGTGGTCCACCTGCTGGCCGATTCTATCGGACTCGGCCCTGATCTCTTCCACAGCTCTCTCTCCCTTCAGCTCCTGTTCCTCTGCAACCCCTCGCACACATTGTCGATGCCAGAGTGCATCTGTCCGCCTGCAATCTATTTTTGCAATATTCCTCCTAATCTCCTGTCAATAGACTCTGACTAAAAAAGGAACATTCTCCCCTTATCTCCTCATTCAGAAGCGGCCTACTGGGTGGAAAGTTCCTTTTCCTTAAGCTTTTCTTGACTTAATCCAGTAATAGAGACGTGCATGCCTCTCCAGCCAACCCCCTCAACAGTCTAAGATGGGAGAGCACCAGGACGTGCGCCAGCCGTGTGCACTTGTTTACCTCTAACATGTTTAACGGCATCTGGTGAAGTCTAAAAATGCCTTGGCTCTTTTCCCACGCTGCTGTCACCATCAGGTATCTGATCAGCTGCAATCTGTCTGCAGGCCTCCCTTTCCTTACTGCACTCACCGGGAATGACAGGACATATCTTCATCTAATATATTCATTTGTCTTGTAAATATTTGTTCAAAATGCATGCTTTATTGATAATGGGGATCCATTGAGATGAATGTCTATTTAACAAACATTCTGCAGTGTAAAAGATATGTGTATATAATGCCTATGCTTATTTACGTAATATTCTTACGTATGTCCGAAGTCTGAAACTGATGTTTTTTATAAAATATACCGTTTTACGTTCAGGATGTGTTCTGAATAATGTCAAAATCAGGTGTTTGCATCCTCACAGGATAAAGTAAAGCTGCTCCGAATGTTATTGGTGATGATGACGCAAAAAACAACCAACTTGACTTGACTTGAAAAAAGGGAACAAATTCGGATGTAGAGCAAGTGGGGGGGGGAAAAAGAGCTAATTGGAACAATTACATAAGAGCAACTTTGAGGCACTAAGTGTTGTTCCCTTTCTAAAAGAGCAGAAGGGGTTTAGTGCAGGAGGAAAGTATAGAATATCCTCTTATGGGTTTAATTTCTACTCTGGAGGGGACAGGAAACTGTTCTCAATGCGTCCCCGTCTGATCCGAGGACAACAGCTGCTGGTCTGTCTCGGCACTGTCCTATATCCTAGGACCTGTCAAGAGGCCTGCGTAGTGGCCCTCCTACCTGGAGAGAGGCCTGCATAGTGTCCCTCCTACCTGGAGAGAGGCCTGCATAGTGGCCCTGCTACCTGGAGAGAGGCCTGCGTAGTGGCTTAGTGCCCCCATGCTGTTTCTTTGAGTCCATGCCCACGTGCGCCAGTCTTTCCCCTCCCCGCCACGCGGCCCGTGGGCCTCCCTTCCCTGCAGGCTGGCGGGCGGGCAGGCAGCCTTTGAAGAAGGTAGCATCTGGTCCACAGCATTACGCTAAGCATCATTAAAGAGGCACAGTCAGGGCGACCTCTGACCCTGGGGCTGTGGCCTTGGCCTGAGGCCCAACACCATGGTTTAGGGCAGGAGCCTGCATGGGTCCAGGTCTATTCTCCTGCAGCAGCGTTCCTGCTGGGTGGATTACACTGTAGCCTCCACCTTCCTCTGTCCTCCTCTGTCTCTAAGTAACAGTTTTTGTGTGTGTGTGTGTGTAGGGGGGGGGGGGGGTGTTATGACAAGAATGGCCGACAGGCACGCCGTATGGCCCGGAAAAGCACCAGGGCTTTGTGTTCAAAAATCCCCCTCTGTTAAAGGGGGGAAGGGGGGGGGGGGGGTTGTTCAGGTGGTCACACATAAATACCCCCTCTGCCCCCCCCCCCCCTTCCACCATGAGCAAGACTGGGGTGAGATCATCTGGCTCGTTGGAGCCCCTTGGTGAATCGGAGTAGGCCAGAGGGCTTAGGATCTGGGTGAAGAGGTAAAAACTGGTAAGGAGTTAAGGTTTGGGATAGGACGGGGGGCTTCATTAGGCTTAATTAGGGTGGGTCGGTGTGGATAAAGGAGCGAGATGTTTTGAGAGGGGAGCGAAGTTGGGCGATATGAAGGATTACACTGTGCATGTTGGTGTAAAACTGCAGAGCTGCTCCTCTCTCTCTTTCTCTCTCTCCCTCTCTCTCTCTCTCTCTCTCTCTCTCTCTCTTTATCTATCACTCTCTCTCTATATATATAGGGCAGGGATGTATACAAACAAATATATTTACCACACATCTTCCCCGTGCTTGCTTCTCCTCAGGGGAAGAGCACGGAAACAGAATTGGCCCCTGGCCAACAGTCTTCCCCTTAGTCTGTCCTGTCTTTCAGGGAAGGCATGGTGGGTAGCAGGGAGCCTCATGGCAGCCTGCCATCCTGGATTTTGGCAGCGGTGGCCATGTTTGAAGATTACTGTGTGATAACCATGCCACAACCCTGATTTGTGTTAGTTTTATGAAATTACCCCTTTTACCTCGGCCTGCTTCTCTGTGCCTCGACAATATCCACTGGGCTCTTCTCTGTGAATACGAATAAAGTGTTTCTACTCGGCTAGCTTTATTCAATTTAGATATCTTACACTGTCGAAGAATATGGCAGGTATATATACAGGTATTGCGTTACTGTTATGAATGAGTTCTTATTTTATTGTTTTGTAGTATTTTTTGGACGTAGTTAGCATATAATGGAGGAAATACAAGATTAATGCTAAGTTCAGTATCATGAAGTAGACTATTCATTTTCCATGTATCTGTTCAGAGTCGTCCTTGGACATACAGTAATGATGTGGTATGAGTCATGTTTGGTTCTACTCCCAGCTGATTAGGGCAATCAGCGGAGTCGGGCTGAGTAACTGCCCCCGTGAGACTGCAAGGGGCTCAGGTTGGAGCGGTCCCCATCTGGCCGGCCCTCCCCAACACCAGCTGTCCCACACTGGCCGCCCCTGACGCGAGGGGAGGGGGGGGGTGCAGGGGAGGGGACGAGGTATAAGTCACGGGTTATAGG
The DNA here is from genome assembly GCF_038355195.1 of Osmerus mordax. Classification (NCBI taxonomy): domain Eukaryota; kingdom Metazoa; phylum Chordata; class Actinopteri; order Osmeriformes; family Osmeridae; genus Osmerus; species Osmerus mordax. Next base: position 5,143,197 of record NC_090069.1, on the reverse strand, counting down.
CATATGGTCCCAAAACAACCTCGCCCTCCCCCCGTTTCAAAAACGGTCTGGTGAAAGAAAGTCACCCCAGCAGGACACGGGATCAGGAGGTGGCTCCGTTCAGACAATGAGTCTCATTCGTGACCTAACTGGCGTGGAAACATCAAAGCTTGCAATCCACAGACAACAAACGTCAATACGCTTATATTAGCTTGGTCCATTCTCCACACAGACCAATTCATCTGCGTTTTATTTTCGGTTGCTTTGTGTTTTTTCACCGCTTACCTTTTCTATATTTTGGGTGGAAATTGACTGATCGCCAATGAAAAATCGATATCCCCCCGCAGAAAAAGTGTATCTTTATAATTGGTTTCTCAGACAAAAGATTTGAGGATCACTAAGCAATTCTTGAACAACAGCGACAGCAGCCGACTAAACTTCATCACGCTGTGACAAATACTTTGATAAGTTCTCCAAAACATCACTTTGATTACAGCTTGCTAGCTGTAGTATGTTTATATTGTATGTAGAATAATTACTTATTTGCAGCAAAACAACCCTGTGAGCGGCGATATGACTACAATAATTTGTGTTTTGAATTACTAATAGCCTGCATTTGGTATTATTATTCAGCACGACAGTAAAAGGTAGACAGCAAATGCTTCATAACTTCACGGATAAAACCCTCGATGTGGCACTGCCATGGGTGAATATCTCATCCTAACATAGTGCATCCATGAGGTCATTTGACTCATGATGGGCACATTTTCAAATAAAGACACTTTGTCTCAATAGAAAAAGCTACACAATATTCAAAATATAACATAAGATGAATAATATAATAGTATCTTTAGCAGTCTCAAGTTAATGTCGACAGAATTAATACGACAAGTGCTGAACCGCATCGGTCTGTCCATTTACCCGAGACAGGCGAACAGAAATGAACAACATGCATGCCCTCCGTCTCTTGGGGGGGATGGCATCTACTTACAGCAGCCCGGGCCATAATAGAACCGTTCATCGTCTCCACTTGTGACAAGAAACCACGGCAACACACGTGAATATGAGGTGCACAACGTCTGCAGGAAGAGACATCCCAACCCAATAATCTATCTCCATCACTGACTGGGAGAGAGGGTTGAGAAATTAGCATGTGTCCTTATCAAAGAGGAATAATAGACAGCAGGCTCGAGCTGGGCTTCAATCCTCAGCTTGATTTATGCCCATCATCAGGAAACAAACGGCAGGAAATTACAAAGGCCCCCACATACATATTAATTACCTGACTGACAAACCAGGGACAATGCTCCGACGACTGGTGCGTTCAGGGCCGGTTTCTGGATCATTTACTGGGGACAGTGACAAAAAGGGGGTAGATGAAAAGAGAGGGAAAAAAAATACTAGAGGAGAGATTAAATCTACGGGGCATCTCATTCTGTGCTTGTCAGAACGCTCCGGGAGCCAACACTGACACCTTCCTCCCTTGAGGCACACACAGGGCCACACAAAGGATTCTGGGATGCTGGTGTTCCAGGGCTTTGCGTGTAGCGTTGAGGGAATACAGTAGTAAAGCCGTTTTACATCGGTTTTAACCCCAATAACCAGGGGTCTGGGAATCATTATAAAGGACCTTTTATATTTGACAGTAAGAATTATAGGCAGCCCATGGGATGACAATTATGAGGTGCTTACAGACAAGGTCTTGGAACTGTCTGTCACAGTCACCAGGTTTCACTGCAGCCCCAGCACTGTCACAAAGCAGCTTAGCAAAGCACGAAACATGCCAAATCCATCTTAAAATGGCCAAATTTCTCGAGCAACAATTACTCGAACAACCATGGGAGCCTAAATCGATATCCCGCTGTACGCGTGAATAATATTGTTCGAATATAGACATCTTAAACAACCATTATTAATATTTACTGTAGGATTGTTCATTTTTTGGTACAGCTGTAATTTCATTCAGAAAGCAAAAAGAAAAGGCTAAAGACGCACTTGTTCTGGGAGTACAACGGTACTTAAGAGTTGTTGGATCATATGTTAGTTTATTTCCTCCAGGAACACAATTACACTTATTGAGGGACTTGCTGCACTTGTTGGTTAGTGTAACTGATTTAACTGCTTGTACTCGCAGTGAATTATATTATTGTTGCTTGCTTTCCTCCAGGTACACTGTAGCACTTTCGAGGATCATGTTGTTTAGTTGAAATTTGTTTAACTACATGCTCTTCTGGTTCCACTCATTGGCACTTATTTACTTTTCACAATGTATGCTTCATGTTTTGGCTACCCGCAATGTTTTTGGGGTTAGCTCATTGTTTATGATCATTGACCTATGCACTTTTTGTAAAGCTCTCTCTTGTAAGTCGCTTTGGATAAAAGCCTCTGCTAAATGACTACATTTAAATTTAAATGTAAACAACAATCAATACAAAAAAAAACTTTGGCGTAATACTTAACAGTCAGACAGCTCTCCTTGAATTTCAGTTTCAGACAAGGATTTAAGACAATGTGTGCCTTTCATTGATCAGGAGATGCAAATCCTTACCTCAAATGATGGGCACTTAGCAGGGGTACAGCGGAATGGGTGACATAACTACGCAATAGACAACATTGAATATAACAGCAAAAACAATTCTTTGTGCTTTTCAGGGCGCATGCTTTCAGTGAATTCAAGTGGAAGTGGGACCCCTCCAGTGCATGCTCCACATCCATTCCAAACAAACTGTCTTCACAGCTGTACACTTCTCTCATCTTCAGGGAAATACTGACAAATGATGCGTCCAAAATGACTGCCGTGTCCATCAAGAAAAAAAAACATTTAAATAAACATGATCCCAGTAAATGTTTAAAGAAATATATAAACACTTGATCACCCTCAGGGATTAAGTTTCCATCCCTCAAATCTTTCAGTCATCCTACATAATTCGATTCATAAGGCGGACTAGAAGTGACAGAGGAGGACAAAGTCATTGGTCTCATATTCTTTGAAGTACCATTCAGCTGATAAAGCATTAGGGTCATATCATATAAGAGGAGAGGTATATTTATCAACAACCACAAAAAACAAACATTGGAAGCCATGCTCATGGCTTAGTCCCTCCAGAGATTGCTAAGACCCTATAATACATGTTCAATACTCAACCTTCCCCATCAAAGAAGGACCTCCAATCAATGTTGCTTAGGTTATATTGACTAACATTTCCCACACACATAGTAAAAGCCAGTCGATATACAGCATTTGAGATGATTTTTGTGTTATAGCCTAAGAGGCTCCATGCTAAATCATTGTTGGTCTTTATTGAGCACTAATGAATTTCTTTATATAGTAATGAACAATTTACAAGGGACTATTGTTGATGTTGATCAAGGATACCAAGGACAATAGCGAATAAAGAAAGCTACATGAAGCCGATCAGTTAGATCATTGTTCTTCATTTCATTTAAGTTTCAAATTCCCATTTGTCAATTCTAAACTGGACATTAGTTATGGTGTCTTGCAGCCATTTCTAAAAAGTTTTCTCAGTCTTGCTGTAAAGTCAGTTCCCTCCTAAGGTTTTGCATACGTTGAGGAAAATGACAACATTTTACCTCACAGATGTTTCATTACGCTGCATCTCTGACTTTGTGCTTCTGCTTCATGTGTTGGTTTAGATTAGAGCTCATCAGAGCAAACTGGCATACTAAGCAAGCTGTGGAAATTGCATACTGTTAATGTAGCGGGTGTTTACCTTACAGTATTGCTTTCAACGTGATTATACTCCATTTCAGACTCTTATTGGAAACTTTCATTGTACCTAATTACTTTGTCCTTGCCTTGTGCAAACTTACATCCACAGAAAGTTTTCTTGAGAACATACAGCCGGTTTTTGCTATTTTAAGTCTACTTTCACCACTTAGCCGAAGCGGTGGCACAACACAAAGCTGTAAAAAAGAAACAACAAAATCTTACTTTCTCACAAAAGAACAACGGTAATACTGATTAGTTATGTAAATGTTCCTCATTCTGTCCTTTGTCTTCCACACCGAGGACATGTCTATCATGTCTTTCATGCATCATCGGGTAAGATCTCCGCCTCTGGCCAGAGTGAAAAATATGCGGTTTTATGCCCGCGTCTGGTTTCAAACCAACATGCTACATTGATTTTTCAATTACCATGCTTATTCTGTATTTGGCTTCATGGCCAGACAGAGTCGTTTCAGTAGTGGCTCAGTGGAAACTGTGGTTGGGGGGTGATGGGAAGGGTAAGCGGTAAGGGAAATATGACACACCCTGAGAAAAGCAGAGGTAGGTGTCAAGAGGAAGAACGATTACCAACATTGTCTAGCAACAGTAAAGCGTTTATCGGGATTGTAAACAACACGAAATCCGTCATTGACTCCCTCATCATCTTTCTGAACAGGGGCGGAAGGAGTCCTCGACTGTGTGGTCACTGAGTTAGCCCTGTGAGGGGACGAGGGCCTGTTGCTCATAAGCCTAACATCAGCAAACGTGTGTTTGATTGTGAGGACCGCTAGCTGGGCAAATCAATTCATAAAACCGTTGGAAGCCTGAACATTTGGGAGCTCACCTGTATATTTGGAGAGGATCTGGCTTCTCAAAAAAGAAGAAGAAAACAGCGGTATTTAGAAGTGTTGGACAAGGGTTTGCCTGGTGGGAAACCAATATCCTAGAAATGTCATGGTTAATTCGACTAAAAACACTACTGGTGGCAAAAACAGCTACAGAGTAAGACAAGCTTTGCTTTAGAGAGGCACGGGCAAAGGGAAAAATGTGTTTACAGTACAGTACAGCCAATAAACTAAACAAAACACACACAAATGATCTCGGGAGTCCCATTAGGATCCCAAACTGTTTAAGTGACAGCTAAACAAGTCAGACTGGCCCATTACAAGTTCTCTGTGCTTGGCCCGGGAACGGCCCCTCTCTATCTGGGTCAAGAGGCAGGTTGACCCCAGCCTCTTGTCAACCCTGTTCATTTCCTGTGTTTACAAAGATGGAGACCCTTGTTGTACACTGTGGAGGAGCTCTGACCGATGACTGATGACCAACAAAATGCCTCTTTTCACAGACTGAACCCTCTGTCCTCCCCCCCCCCCTACACTCTGTTTGGACCCATAAAGGACCAGTCTGTCGTGGGTATTGTCCAGCCTCTTGTCTGCCGACCGAACAGCAGTTGGAGAGCCTACAGATGCTGAGGTGATTGGTCACAGGTCATTCTCTGTCTGACTTGGCAATTACCCACCGTAGAGAAGAGGCCCACATTAATGCTCTGACAGGCTCGCATATGTCTGAGGGGGGCGGGGGGGGGGGGGGAATCTCTTTTAGAAGTCATTTTGTTAGAGACCCCAATTACAAGGCATAATCATTATCTATAACACAACCAAGGTTATCTGAGGTCCCAGTAGAAATATTGGGCCTATTGCAAACTTTTTTAGGCTTTCACCCCCTGCATACTGGTGCCTTGGATCATCAGTCTTTGGAGCGAGGGTTCACGGCAAAAGACTTATTAGCACAGTAAATATGTTCTGGGGGGAATCGATAACACTGTGCGCTTCTTGTCAGCTGCTCATTAATAAAAGATGCCCTGATGAATAATATATATAGCCCATCTCGGGACATTGTGACTGACACTTTTCTTCTATGTTGATGGGATTATGTGAGGTGATACTATATAAAACATTGGTTGCTCTATCCTTGTTACGTCTACTGAAATTCCAGACCGACCACTCGCTCTGAATTTGTTTTCACACCACGTAGCGACTCTGCTTTCATCTAGATTTGAAGGAAAGTTGCCTGGATCTAAAGGAACTGGGTGGGATGAATCAGTTTCTAATTTGATTAGGGTATTTGTAGATTGTCAGATGGGAAGAGGGGATTACTACTTTGTAACTTATCCTTTGCTCTGAAAAGGCTGGCTGTAGGGTTCGCTGCTCGGTGATTGGGGTCAAGGGTCGGCCTGTGATTGAGCATTTGGTGAGCGCCATGTGTCAGAACGACACACAGAGAAGAGACCTATCCCAGGGGAGGAATACACAAGGGAATAAAAATGCTAAAATGAATGAGACTGCTATTAAATAGTTTCCTTAACGAATGGCCAACTGTCATTCACACCAAAAATGAAAAATCAGCAAATCATCATCATTTTTTAAATTATGTCTAATGTAATAGAGAGGATGTACCCTTTACTGTACGCACGATTGAAAGCGCAAACAACCGGGACATAATTCCAGAGCACTGAGGAGGTTTTAAAAAGACAGTTAACAATGGAAAAAAACATGCTTTGAATTTTGTTCAGAACGTGTGCATACATGTGTGCTTTTGATGAGTGTGTGTGTACATGTGGGGGCGGCGGGTGTGTGTGTGTAACAAGGCCCTTGAGCACGAGTTGGGGGGTTTGTGGACCCAGAACCGGTCAACCATGATGCAGGAGGAGGCGTTGCCCTTGGTTACTTGGTTACTGCAGCAAAAGCCAGGTTTCCGTTTGCGAGCTTGGGTGTCAACATGAATATTAATGATTCTTCCTCCCCTCCAGCTTAGCATACGTTCATGGGTCAACCCGCTAACCCCCGGAAGCCCAGGGGGATTGTGGGTTGTGCTTCGCAGTAGCTGTCGGCAACGTGACAGCATCAACACCATCGCCGGCAGCTCTGTCAGCGTCGTCAACCGGTTCACCCACACATGGCGGCAGGGTTCTGAGGCGGCTCACAGGAACCAGCGTGCTCTAGACTGCATCTCCATCAAGCCCTGAGCCTTCGCAGTGAAAGCGGAGCAGCGATGAACTATTCCACCGTGGAAATCATCCGTCGTTTTCCACCACGGGCATCAGCGAGGTCACGGTCGGTTTTGACGAGGGAAAGGACATCATATTGTACAGTTAATTAAGTACACTAGTGTGCTGTGCTTGCGTTTTGATGGACGTTGTAACGAGCATGATAATAGCTGTGGAGTTCACGCCGGGCCTATCAGACGGATTGTGAAAGTCCTCAATAACTCCTGCGGTGAAACGTGAACGAACAGACCTCATTACAGTGATTATGGTGGAGGTGACCTACCTCCAAAATCTTCACTGGCCTGAATTGGAAAAACCTCAGAGGCAAAGCAGCTGCAAGGGAGAACATGCTTCTGACACCACTCAAATACCACCAGCTCTGCTCTCAAGGATGCGTGAGGCTGATTGGTGAATCCTACTGCAACATAGCCAGCAAATCAATAAGAGGAAGAAATACACCGATAGCCCAATAAAACACTCACACACACACTCTCAGAGTCCACCTTGAGCATAGATAGAGACACGGTGACAGCCACTAAGTCGAATACCTCTTGCACACCCACGGGCACACACAGCACGTCTATGTGTGGACACAGACCTCATGTCGTGGAATTCTTTTTTTTACAGACAAAAAAGACTGTTAGTTATGGAGCCAGCTGGTTTTGTTGTAGAAGCTGTTGTACAAAGCTCAGAATGGTCCAACAGAAAACGTTGATATCATATAAGAGGCAGGTAAGGTCTTGGATTACAGTACTGTAACATCAAAGTCTAAACTGACCATAACTGAACATGATCAATACTAATATTGATTTATCAATCTGTGCCTGGCTACAACTGCATTATCTCATTACTGACTGGCTTTGCTCAGCATTGAATCCATTGAAAAATGTGTTGTTACCTACTATTCTTAAAATAAGAGTAGAACCTTTTTAAATTTACCAAACAGCTACAAGATGTGACTTTGTCAAACTCACAAATAGCTCTAGAATATATGGTAAAAGTGGAGACCACGTGCACTAATAAATGTAATCCGGCCAATGTGTGCCTGCCAGTGGGATTTTCAGCAATGTTGTGATGTAATGAGATTAGTCCCCTGATGCTGAATACAACAAGGTACCCAGCCAGGAAAGAAGACATTAGTTTATAACAGTTCAGGGAATGAAAAACCACGAAACAAAGCATTGGGAGAAATAGGACCAGCAACCAAAGTTATTTATAGCCAGCTGGAACGGAAACATCATCATGATGTTTCTCTTTCCATTCCAACATGTTTCATGCTACTTAATCCACCCCCAAAAGTGCTATTCAGTGGCCTGAATCATCAAGACGTCACTGCGTCATGCTGGGCCTTAGCGCCCTATTCATAACAAGGGTTATTCATCTGGTTTATGGACTGTAGTCTGTTAGCTCTATCCAACCTTACAACAAGCTTTACATATCTCCATATATCTTCAAAATCCTGTAATTGCTCCTACTTATCTCCATTTTAGACCCAATTTCTACACTTAGTTTGGCATTATTGGTACAGTTTGTTTGTTTTTCCTGAATCTCATCCCTTACAAGCAACATTATCTCATAGGATATTTAGAGTAAACTGAGCTTTCCTGGGTTTATGAATGCCAATCGCCAATGCCACTTTTTTTTTTTTACTTTGGATTGCGTGCACTCATCCTTCATCTCTGACACTGACAAACTGCAACATGCCTTTATTTCGGGGTGATAACCTTTAGGATTCTTTGGTCGGTCCTGTTGAGTAAAGCCGACTGCACACTGCTGTGCAGGTTCAGTCGTACTCCCAGTTCAGCAAACGGCAGCAATGTCACTTGAATCAGTGTTGATTGTCCTTCAGCTGCCATCGAGCAACCAGACGTTTGATTTATATCACGCCACAGTATGCTGCAAATCCAATCACCTTTAATGAAAAATGGCCTATGGTTTTAGCTATCAGACCTGCCCCCCCCCACCCCCCCCCAAATCCTCCCCCCACCACCCCAGACACACACACACCCCACCTCCATGTACATGTAAATGGCATGTTGACAGTTTGAACAGAGTGCGTACACTCTGTGTTGAGTTTTATTATATAGCGCTGTACGACGTGACTTTTTTCCGCCTCAATTGGGTCCCATGTTTCTTTAATGAGGCCCAGATGACATTGGTGGCATGGAGCAATGTGCTTGGATCTGCAATTATGCATGTTGCCTGTTGACGTGTGACTAAACTAAATGGATGGCCTTCCGAGAGAGAGGTGTCTTTCAAAATAGCTCGTCTGCGGTCATGACAGCGCTTCATACATCAAGCCATGTCCTTGTGCTTATTAGAGGGGCGTCGCAGTGAAGTCGGCTCTCCATGAACCGCAGGCTGTTTGATGTGAGGTATGATTCACCGTTGTTTTCAGCAGGTAACTTGATAACACCAAGGGAAGTATTATTAATGGATACGAAATAACAATTAAAGATGCTACACTGAACTGGTCAAGTTGGGTTTTCAAAGAGCTGTGTTCTTGTTTGACTTGTGAGCACTGAAACCGAGTGGATAGAATATGCAGTCTTACATTGTTTTCCCCCCACTTCAAGATGCTGAACCACAGGGTTATTTTCAAATCATTTCAAAAGGTGAACGACAGTTTAGTACCTTGTAAACTTCACTTCTTTATAATCTTGGAAAATCTCCTGTGGCGCGAAGTGATTACTGGCTGGAGAAATGACGGCGTGTCTGGGATTACTGCAGCAAAGTCAACAGGAGGAAGTATTGACATGCCTGTTGACACACAAACGATCCTTCACAGCATAGACAGGTCGTGGCAAGGTTGCCATGAGATCTTAACCCATTCACTCGAGGTGGGCAGCTGACACAGCTAACTGCCACCAACTGGGTTCCTGACCTGCATGAGGACATGTGTATTTCATCTGGAATTGCCGGCACACTTGTGATACTGTAGGAGTCAGAAAGGGCCACTACAATAAAGCCTTAATCTGATTGGCGTTGTGTTCTTAGATTGTGATGAGAACTGGCTTTAAGACCTGGCTTTAAAGCTATAGTGTGCCTTATTCACCAGAGTGTGTCAAGTGCAGTTTAGTGGAGATCTGACTTCCCATCTGCTAGCTGTCACATGGAGTTGCAAACATCTAAGAATGCAGTTATGTAATTATAGATGTTCATCTGTATCATGATTCTCTCCTTATTCTTTTGTACAACAATACAAAAATAAAATATGGATCTTGCCGTGTGCAAAGAAAAGGATTGCAGTGGAGTTTCAATTCTGAAACCATACTAATAGGCACACAATATGGATATCGCCATTTCCCAAGAGGTTTTCCCTCAAACTCAACTCCAACTGTGGTTCGATATGTCTAGTAGCAACCTGAGGAGCGACCACCTGTTTGGTTTCACTAGACTACATTTATTACTCCATGTAAGATCATGTCTACAGAATCCTGTCACCAGTCTCCAAGTGTCACACAGTGTCAAAAATGTATCCCGTTGTGTTCACGGATTCTCAAATTGCGACGTTTTCCTAGTCACCCTAATAAAGAAAGAAGTGTTCCTCTCTGACACGGTCAAGACTGGATTTGACGTGAGACACTGTTGAGACATGTGACATGGCTCCCTTAAGAAAGACCGAAATAACAAAGGCTTACCTATCAAAAGCCAGAGGTTTAAGTGGGTCTGTGGATGTCGTAAAGGGAGGTGGGTTTGAGCCAGGTAATTGGTGTCAGTTCTGTATTTGCGTGAACTAGCAAGGTGGTGGGAGGGTTAACTTTGAGTGATCTGCCTTACGGGGAGCTGTCAGAGGACTGACGTCTAAGAAGCAAGGTGCAGATTATTAACAATGCTAGCTGGGACCTGTGGTCAGCCAACTCAACGCCATGCCTGAGCAGAATCTGCCGACCAAGGGCGTAGGTTTGGTCTCAGCTTTGGTAGGGACACTGCCTGCCTGCCTGCCCCCTAAATATTGGTGGGGACAATTGTGTCTTTCCCAAACTTGGTCGTGACTAGTCCCTATCGACCCTATGCAAACCTACGCCCTTTCTGCCGACGTGAATGACACCTCCCTAAAAACGTACTTAGTTACTGCGGCTGGGCTGCCTGCTATACGAGGTTTCTGAAGGACAGAAACCAAAGCCACAGTTCAGAATACTGTAAAAGCAATCAAAGCAAGATCAGACCTAATTGTCCATACACCCTTTAAAGTTTTTGTTTTCTCGCTAAATACATTACATTTACATTTATGCATTTAGCAGACGCTTTATCCAAAGCGACTTCCAAGAGAGAGCTTTACAAAAGAGCATAGGTCACTGATCATTACAACGAGATAGCCCCAAACATTGCGAGCAGCCAAAACATGAAGCATACATTGTGGAAAACCAAATAAGTGCCAAAGGGAAGAACCATAAGAGCATGCAGTTAAACAAGTTACAATTGAACAACATGAAACTCCCCACAAGAGTGCAAGAGTGTACCTGTAGAAAAACAATCAACAGTAAAATATCTCACAGCAAGTACAATAATTTGAAACCGTTACAACTAACCAACAAGTCTCTCAATACGAGTCATTGTGATAAACTAAATAAATACATTCTATTATATTTCATTGTGTAGCAAACCATTCCGGTTGGGTACAATAGAGTTGCAGGTTAAGTTCAAAGACAACTTCTTTTTGAGGCTTTGAGGTATGTTTTAAAGTACTGATACATTTAAGATGAATTGGCTTTTTAAAGAACATTGTCACTATCAATACAACAACATGTGCTGCATCTACAACAGAGACGGCATAACAAGATCCTTCGACAGCAAAACCGTCTGTGCCTTGGGGCTGCTTGTTTTCAATTACTTCAAAGAGTTATCATTGGGATGGCCATGCTGAAAAGCAGTGCTGAAAAGCAGATACCTGTAAAAAACATGTAGAGTTTGTTTTGTGATGGGAGCGTCAATAGAATATATCTGGTGTCGGTAATGCAGAGCGTTTGTCTAGATCTCGAAAAACAGTAAGGATGACCAATAAAAGAATGATGGTCTAATACATCTTTTTCTTTTAACCAGTCCACCAGTCTTGTGATTGAACACTTCTCACACAGCGCAGTTCTTTATACTTTTATATTTATAGAAATGCCGGAAGGATCCAAACATCATAAGCCATTGACTGCCACTCAATGTATTTAAAGCACACTCGTCTGAAAAATCATCTAGCCAAAGAGTTTATAATGATCCAATCAACCGGGCTCTGACGAGACCTCTCCTTTAGCTGTTAAAGAACTCATCCGTGATCAACACACATCTTCCTTTATCCTTCTCTCTCTCCAACTGTAGGTCTAACAACGAACAATGACACGGTATCTCACTGTTTAAAGAAAGTCTGGACAGGAACGCAAACAGGTGTATTCTAGAGCGTTCCGATGGACACAGGGGAGAGTGGGAAGGTGTTGATTTTCATTTCCACCACCTCCAGCTGAACCTCGCCAAAACAGAACTTCTCATCATCCCGGCTAAACCCTCCATCTCCCACGATCTCTCAATCACCCTGGGATCTGCGACGGTGACCCCTTCATCCTCTGCCAGGAACCTTGGGGTTACCATGGACGACGAGCTCTCCCTCACGGCCCACATTGCTGCGGTCTCCCGGTCGTGTAGATTCACCCTCTACAACATCCGGAAGATCAGGAGATACCTGTCTGAGCACTCCACCCAGCTGCTAGTCCAAGCACTCGTCCTCTCCAAGTTGGACTATTGCAACTCTCTGCTCGCTGGTCTCCCAGCATGTGCAACCCGCCCTCTTCAGAGGATTCAGAACGCGGCGGCCCGCCTGGTCTACAATCTACCCAGACGCTCCCATGTTACCCCGCTCCTCATCTCTCTCCACTGGCTACCTATCATGGCCCGTATCAGATTCAAGACCCTGGTATTGACCTTCCGAGCAGTGAACGGGACTGCACCCGTCTACATCAAGTCTCTCCTGCAGCCTTACACCCCCACCCGCCACCTACGGTCTTCTTCAGACAACCGCCTGGTGGTCCCACCGCTCAAGACCGCCCGGTCCCAACACAAGCTCTTCTCCTGTCTGGCCCCCCAGTGGTGGAATCAACTCCCCACCTCCATCAGAGACACTGACTGTCTCTCCACCTTCAAGAAAAGGCTCAAGACGCACTTGTTCCGGGAGTACAACGGTACTTAGGAACGGTTCGCTTGACCCGATGTTAGTTTCCTCAAGGATCACAATGACTCTTGCTTAGAGACTTGTTGCTCTTGTGGTTAGTGGTAACTGATTTAAATTTTTGGTTCTCGCTGTGATATATTGTTTTATTACTGTTGCTTGGTTTTTCCCACAGGTACACTTGCACTTATAGCTGTTCATGTTGTTTGGTTGTGACTTGTTTAACTACATGCTCTTATGGTTCTTCCCTTTGGCACTTACTTTGGTTGTTCACAATGTGTGCTTCATGTTTTGGCTACTCGCGATGTTTTTTGGCTATCTTGTTGTTATGATCAGTGACCTATGCACTTTGTAAAGCTCTCTCTTGGAAGTCGCTTTGGATAAAAGCGTCTGCTAAATGAATAAATGTAAATGTAAATGTAAATTTGTCGCCGATTCTTTCAACAGTTTGGGGGCATTCACAATATGGAAAGGTTCAAATCTGAATGAGAAACAATTCTCCTTCCGTACCATTGTTTTCAAAGAAAGGAACGTACAGGCTTTCTATTTGTCAACACCATCATCGAACACTGTGCAGCATTTCACAGACTTTTCATGGGAAAAATCCCCACCAATCACATGAACCAGATTTCTATTGATATTTACATAAACAAGTATTTATCTGCCGAATACACTTTCTGTTTCAACCTTTTCCAACCCCCAAGCTAAGTTCCATGTCTAGTGTAGCAGTTCTTAATTTCACAGAGGGTGGTTCAGATTTGAAGAAAGCCCTGCTCTGTTTCCCTGTTCCATCGTCGTCCAACACAAGTAAGTGCAGACTTGATGTATGAGTGCCATCATAGAAAATAATGGTGTGTCTGGAGGGTAATCTTTTATTTTGCTGCTGCAAGGCCAACTGGAATAGCATTCCTGGCTTGAGGAGAACCGAGAAGAACTCCCTGTCTTTAGACAAGGAGAGACAATACAGTGAGACGGTGAAGTCTAAGCCCAAATGTTGGAGACGTGATGCTTGCTAAGATAAGGCAAAACATTTTACTTGTGTGGATAGTCAATAACACTCAGAAAAATCGACCGCGCCGTCAACTGTTTAGCCTTTTCACATCCTAACTGTTTTGTCAATTTTTTGGTTGTGTTATACTGAATACTGTAATATGGTAAATTGTGCTTTGGGTCTATAACATCATCATTGAGATATCTAGGTATCAGGCTAAGGACCTCAGCTGTGTCCAGCAGAGTGGTCAGATGATATCAGAACACCAGTGGAATACAGGACAGCACAACAAGCATGATGTGGAGACATATATACTGCAACATGTGTGTCGACGACTGCCAGATCTGTCTACGCACTGTCTCGGATCACAGCCCAGAGTCTGTCGGAGGAGGGAAGACAAAGGCGGGCTGGAATGGCCGGCGGGGAACATTTTCCACGGCCGTTAGCCGTATGGTGAAAGGTTGTTTGTTAGTTTTTTTTTTTTTTTGGGGGGGGGGGGGGAATCTGAGATTTGGCTGCACTTGAAGGAAAGTGGTGGTGGTCAGTCCTCTTGGCAACTCTGGTGCAAAAATCAGCAGCCTTCCCTAGTGAGCAGGTGGCTCTACTCTATGCCAGCACCACAGGCCTGGACTCAAGATGGGACACCTACCGTGGTGGATCGAATCCCGTGACCTTGAGACGAGCATTCCAGGAAGTGGTTTTTTTTCTCCCTTTTTTGTTTTGCGCTCTCCTTCTGTCCTGTACACTGCCCTCTCTTGTTTTCTCCATCTTTCTTGCCTTCTCTCCATCTCCCTATATACAGATTTCCATTTTCCCAGGGAGTAGACCGCTAACAACCTCTCATCTAGCATGTCATGTGTTATATCAATCAGCAAGATTACATAATGTCCAAGACATAGTGCAGTTTAGTCATGAAGCAATAAGCTCTTACAACTGGTATTTGTATCAACCTTTTTGATTACTAGAACTCCATAATTACAGGGAAGGTTCACAGGCTAGAAGAGAAATGGACAGACAGTGATTGCACACAAGACACAATGCTGTGTAATTTCGCAAAAGAGGAGGCATTATTTTATTAGGGCACTTTTTTCACATAGCAGCTATATGGAGGTACAGTTTCATTATACTGTATGTCTTCTAAATTGTAGCAGTGCAGTGAATCCTCTTGATGGTTGGAGCAGGAAACGGAAGTCATTATGCCTGTGTATCTAGGTAATTCCTCTTCTGTGTTAATGAGCAGTGACACATGCCTGAATTAGGCTCAAACTAAGTAAACTACCCGCTCTTGATAAATATATCTCCAATTTGCCGGGCTGGCACGCACCATGATAGACAGCCCACGTGAAAAAGCAAGATAACGATGGAGGACGCGGGAGGAAAAATGACAGTGCCTTTCGCACGCGAAACTGTTTGTCTCAACTTTTCACGCCCCTGAACATGAGTGACGACCGGCTTTCAAGGCGTGCTTTACGTGACAGGGTTGCGCAGTAAAAACAACAACAAAAAAGGTGTTGCCACAAGCGGCAGACCAGTGCATTTGTATTCCTACAGTGGCTAGCTTGAAGCCCATTGGGGTATTGTGTGCTAATGTGTCTGAATCTCCCACCGCAAGGCAGCAAAGGCAACGCAGGAGGGTTCATTGAACAAACGAAGGCTCCCTCCCCCTCAACACATGCACTCAAAAACACCATGGAAGCTTGTGTAACAAATGTCCAACCAAATACAATGCTTCTGGCGACCTGAGACTGAATTGACAACTTGAACTGAAAGGACTGATAAAGACTTATGAGGGTCAGTGTACATATTGATGTTGCAGTGAATACGGGATGTCTTTCTTTACCTTGTTCTGTGCATAAATTGATTAATGCAGGTTAATGGCCAGAACAATTATTGTAGCATTGATAATAGATAATAAATTCCCTGCTGCGTGGTGGCGCTACATCACTACATCATGGTACTACTGGCTCAATTTAGCTAGGGAATACTAGAATACAGAATCCCTTTTCTTCTCTTCCATGGAACTCTTCTGTAGTGGAGGTGATTCACAACCTCCAGATGCCCATTTAAGGGCATTGTCTCCCAAGACATCTTCAACCAAGCTCACACAATATCGTTGATTTCGAACGATATGGTCGCTTATTTCAGACAATTACTTCACATCGAAGGCCACCACATATAGCATAAATGATACTTCCGGTACACGGCATCCAGCCTCCGAGTCATGAGGTCGTCTCCCTATCCCAGTCCTCCACCAGGGCCCCACCCCAGCTGTGATTGACGAGGTCTGTGAGGCCAGGTCTGATTGATTATTGATTGCCATCCGCCCCTCCTTTACTTGTGGATGTGTGCAATAATTCCTTTGCCGGACTCCTCTGTAAGAGGGCCTAGCGTCATCATTCTGGAGAGCTCCTTCTAGGGTCTATCCCAGTGTTCCTCTGCCTCCCATGTCTACACTCACAATGGAGGTTGACGGTCGGGAGAGGAGGGGGGGAGGGGGGGGGGGGGCGTTCACCATCAGCAAGATGGTTTAATAGGTTCAGCAGGGCCATCGCTGCAAATACCATTGATTAGATCAATTGGCTAACACAGTCGCAAGTGAAGAATCCTATTTGTGCATGGCTGGCATAAAAAATAGGTTTTTCAATGCTATGCAGTAGCAATAAACCACTTCCATTTTAAATTCCATTAGTGGTAGCTGTGGCACCCGGCACAATCTTAGCTCCCCCACCTCTAGAAAGGCATGGCTAAGAATCTCAATAAGCTAAACTCTGAAGGGTACTTCCGAATGCAAATTTATCTTAACAGTACGAGAGGTTTAGGTGATGTACAGATGGTTGAGTTGTAGTTAAAGCATTGACTACAGTGTTTATATTACTTGGAATTAGAAATGTATCTTCATTTAGGAAAGCTTTCCAACAAAGGTATTTCTCCCAAAGCCTCAAAAAAATAAAAAAAACTTTGTGTAAACAGTGTGACATTGACAACATCTGTGTAGGGACGCCCACAGGAAAAACAGATGCTGGCAAATTCCCAGGAAGAAAACGCAAACCCCAAATATAGACAATGCGTGTTGCATGCAATCAACAGATCATGAAAGGACGCTAAAAATAATTTAACTTTTGACCACATATAAAAGGATTACCCTAAATTACTCATTCCAATGGGGTGGGACAACCCCTTTGTGTTTCCATGGAAACAGGAAGCCCAGTTTTCTTTTTGCCTACAAGCAGAAGTGTTTAGTATTTCAATCTACAGATATATACATTTAACTAATTTCTCCTTGAGATGACATTTAATACAGCAATATGCTTGTTAATTATAACAAAAATTATAATCTGGTGCCTGCATTAACATACACATGCATAATTCAGAAGTTTCAGGTTATGGTAAATGTGGACAATAATTCAAGAAAACCATCCCCAGATTTAGATTAGCATTTTACGCTCTTGAAACTCTAATTGTATTCTCCATGACGACTACGATAGGATGTTCCTGACATGATGAACATACGTTCCACAAGGACATAAGCCACAATACATCTCAATACTTGCAACACAGGACCTTTCCATTTCACTGCTGCTGGCATCTAAAAGCCTGTCCAACCAGCTGAAAAATAATAGGTTTAGACACAACACCTTTGCCTACCCCTGTTGAATCTCTGTACACAGTACTGTTGCAGCTGCTGGGACTACAACACCCAAGTAATAGTACAGTGCGTCAATCTATACCGTGCTCGGTTCCTACCCCTGCCTGCAACAGTCATGCTAAACAGACCGCACAGTGAGAATCCCCTGGCTCACTGACTCGTCCACAGAGAACCGTGCTGTAGGATCACCTGCAGTGCCGAGGGAAAGCCCGTTGACGGCAGCGAGCTGCCTTTCCGCCAGCGAGCTGCCTTTCCGCCAGCCACCGAACATTGACCTTCACACCTCGGAGAGCGCCACTTCCAGCCGGCAGCCCCGCTTCCACAATCTGGGATATTCAATCATCATTCCAGTTCCCAGCGAAATGCTAAGAGGGGAACGAGCCAGAGGGAGAGCCGAGTGGAGCCTGCATCTCAATACGACCCCGCAGCCGTGTCGCACAGCCCAGTCTCAGGGCAGAGACACCCAGCCTGGTGGCGACGAGCAGGAGCTGGATGGAAACGGGCCTCACATGACGCACACAGAACTAAACGACTTTGGCCACATCTGATCAAAGTCATGTGACAAGGGAGAGAGACTAACTCTTCCCCTGTAGATACAAAAAAAAAATGTTGAATTTTTTTCTACGTGTTTAGTCATTTGGGTATTGACTCTTAAACGCTTTTAAAATCTCATTACAAATCCATTCGGGATCCATTGCTTGATTTTGTGGTGTCTGAAAAAGGAACTGTCCCACAAATGCCTTGAGACCATTCAAATCTCGAGACATGACTAATCATGGAACATCATAAAAAGGATATATTTACTCAAGGCAGAAGTCTGACGTTGCAAGTTGGTCTTCTGTTCTGATTGACAGACATGAGCCGCTAATAATAATGTGCTTTAAGACTTTCAGATGAAATCTAACACTAATCACTTTGTAATTTTCACTTCATCATTAAGTGTTGAGCACTGGACTGCTGACAGATGGATGCTATTCCCTGTCTCTGTCTGACATGTATGTCTCTCAGCCTGCCTGCCTGCCTGCCTGGCTTCCTGCCTGCGTTTCTGTCTGTCTGTTTACCTGCCTGCCTGTCTGTCCGTCACCCTGTCTGTCTGTCTGTCTGTCTGTCTGTCTGCACGCTTGGCCGAGCATGCTCCTTTTCATTCAATCAGCACTGCGTCCAATGACTATAATTAACATGTAATGAGAAGTGCTTCAGCACTGGGATCCGCAAGGTGTCTGTCTGTAAGGCCGGGGTGCCTTCCACGAGGTGCAGTGGATGCTGAACAGGACTTTTTGTGCTCGACCCAGATCGATCCCTGTCATTTCCTGTCCACAAAGTAATGCACATGAGGTTGTGATGTCGTTTGGTGACGGCGAGCCAGTAAGAGTAGTCATATGGAACTCAAATTGGATTGAGAAGATGGGATGTTGGCATTACGCTGCGGTTACACCATTAAAACGGTCTCCTTTGAAGAGGTTTGTCCATGTTGGTACAGGATAGTTACTTTAATGTGCAATTCTTTTCTCCCACACACAGCCTTTTTTGCATACTTGTCGAGATCACTTTGTATTCAGTGGCTATAAGGTACGGTACATGCCTTGACACTTAAGCAAAAAATTATGCTAGGGCCAAAAGAATGTTGTTGTTGCTTTGTTCAGCTAATGGCATGAGTATATCCACATTAGCATGGTGACCTCTACTTCCGAATATTTGGTGTATTATATTATCCACTCATTACGGAAACATTCCTCCATGGCATGCTTCGGTAAGGAGAGAAACTGTGCTTTGAAAACGTGTTGCCTTCAGGCCTGGCCCAGCAGCTTCCACAAAAGGCTGGTCTGGTTCCGCTCTCCTCACGTTCGTCTTGCATCGAGATATAGCGGGTCAAAGAGTCACAGGACACACTTTTAATACAGATTAGAACCCCAGTTAAGCCAGTACAAATGCACCATTCCGTGAAAGTAGAACCAACCAGTTGTAACGCCCCTGCATCTTTGGTCATCGGGGGTGATGCAGTGTGCTTTATGTGTTTATGTTTGCAGTTCTTCCCCCAAACGTGAATCAAAGTAGACATTCATCTCTTTGGGCTCGGGGCGGACCGGTGTCTGACTGAGGTGTGCACGTTCGCTTCTTCTAGAAGGTCTTTGTAGTGCCCTAAGCTGCAGATGGATTTACTGAGAATGTACACAAAAGCAAAACACACACAGTCGAGCCGTTGCCAGCATGGGGTTAAGCTAGCCCCATCTGTGAGGGTGAACCCCCCCCCAGCTCATGTGCGTCTCCGTGACGATAGAATCCACAGTACAGTTGATCAGCGGCGAATGCTCTTTGGTGTCTGCGGAGCCGTTCAGCAACGTTACGCTAAGGAAGAAGGGCGTTATTATGAAGAACTCTGTGCTGTCGACGTTTAGTCACACTCAGAGAGTTACTGCACACATTTTGATGTTGCCAGCCGTAAGACGATTGTATTTGGAAATTAGGCCCTTCTATTCAGAAGATCCGAGGAATAACAGAAATGGAAACGATATGTTTTATCCTTTCCAGAGTCGTCAATTATTAAGATGCTGCACAAGAAAGGACTACGGAGTGTAATTAGACTGCATTTGTATTCATTTCAGCATGAAGGAGGGGTTTGTTGGTTGAATGGATTGTGCCCTTCTGGACTTCCACCATGCTGGCATAGTGTTCTACAGACATCAGAAGACCAGATCAAACAACCTGATCCCAAAGTGTCACAGGAGATCAGAAATGTCTGCCTGGAATCAAATAGAATCCAGCTGTGCTTAGAATGAGGATGAGAGTGTATGTTGTACATACCGTCCTAGCTTACCCTACAGTAATGATGCCAGACAAGGCCAACTGATAAGAGCTTCAAACAGGTTTCGCCTGAGGCAAACGTCGGAAATGTCTTGATGTCAAACGACTTGAGACGTGAGATTTCTTTGTTTTCGAGCCGACTTAATTGCCACCGTCTGCCATATGTCATATCGGTTTCCAGAGTCAAGAAACAAGTTGATATGCTCACTGAATATTAAAGGGGTCAAATGGCTGAGCGGTTAGGGAATCGGGCTAGTAATCAGAAGGTTGACGGGTCGACACTCGGCCGTGCCACACATCGTTGTGTCCTTTGGCAAGGCACTTCACCCTACATGCCTCAGGGGGAATGTCCCTGTACTTACTGTAAGTTGCTCTGGATAAGAGCGTCTGCTAGATGTAAAGCTTAACTTGGATGCAGAAGAAAAACAAAACACAATGAAGTCTTGTTTTTTTCTCCCTTCGGTTTCCGTGCTGCACACACCACTATACCCCTCTAGGGGGCAAAGTGTCTTCAATAGTTCCACTCGATATCACTGCAGCAGGCCTCCGTCAAACAAGGACAGGACATGACGTGCAGGCCGTCACCACCTTAGCCCCGGCCACTCCATCACAGCAATTGGGCCATGAGACTGATGACACCCCCTCGGCCCAATCCAAAACAAATGCCGGTACATCAGTGTCCGGCTGTTCTGGATATATACTGCGGCCGGCTGTGTCGGAGCGGGGGTGAGGGCGGGGGGTGAGGGCGAGGCAGCCGACAGCCGTCCACTGTTTGTCGAAAAGCCTGCAGGGCTGTGAAGTCAATGACGAGTGGCCCTCCCGCTCCCTGCCGAAGGCTGATTGGTATGCAGGCTGGATTTATTGAAAACGCGGGGCTGCTCAACTCCATTCCACCTTCTTAACACATGTCAGGCTCAGAGCTGCTGCAGGCTGAGGCTAGCAGGGTGTGAATGCCACCCACGGGCCTGCGACTGCATACCAATCGGACGCCGGCAGGGAGGGGCCGATGTTCCGACCGCGCCATTATCTCTGTCACAGGATGCTGATCACTTCGAGGGGCATTCGTCCTCGTGAATGACACAGTCATTGATGTGTGCGACACCTTAAGGAGTTCCACCCCCCCCCAACCCCACCCCGCCTGAAGCCTCTGGTGACCCTCCACACATCCCAACCTAAACGCCCCAGCAAACGGTATATAACGGTTTCGCTCTGGGCGTCCAATTGGCGTGCATTTAAATACTTTTCGGACTCGAGCTGAGATTCCGAGCGGGCGCGAGTGTCGAGAAAAGAGGTGTGTGTAAGTGCCGGCAGAGGAGACTGTGCAACTGCATACCAATTAGAGCAGCGAGCAGCCGCCGATCGTTGCTCAGCCTCATCCTCGGTGTCCCCTCTTATCTGGGCCCGGCTGTTACAACAGAGCTCTAGCTCTTCACTGGATTGCAAGGGCCGGATTGCTCTGTGCTGCTCAGACCGCTCGGAACCGGTGTTTGAGGGGAGGAAACCAAAGACAATAAGCCCATGAACACAGATGGTTGTTACGTATTTTTCATGTACACACTATAAACACATAAAGTCCTAATCCAACATCCGGGTTCAGGAACGGTTTAATCTCCGGGTCACTTAAATCGTGCATGCCGGATACATGGCTGGATGGCGTCGGCGGGTTTGGCTGGTGCCTGCGAATCAGCGAGGCCGGTAACCTCTGGCTGACTGAGGGGTAGAGAGGAGCCGGGAGCCCAGCTGGTAAACAGCTTGAGTACCTGTGCACACGCCGCACAGGTAAGGGACGTACGCGGCGCTCTGAGTGCGAGAGAAAGGACGCCTCACGGAGAAAATGGATTTATTATTATTATTACATGCGCAGCCTGTTATTTGTAAGGTCTTCGGGAGAGCCGCATCTGACAGAGCAGAGTTGATCACAATCTGCCCGGGCATGTTAAGGAGGGTAGGACGCCCCAAAGGCACGACTGCATCTCAATTCCACTTTGTTCAGCTTCGCTCCCTCCCCCCCCCCCCCCCTCCCCACCATCAGATAGGCACTTGTCTATTAACTGCTAAGGATGTGTCAGCCCCAGAAACTCAATATTCATGTCACATCGAGGGTCTGACCTATCAAACACTCTCTTCTCGATGACAAACATCTTAATAAACAAACAGGCCTTCTTTTTCTTATCTACTTTGGTTTGCCAGTACAATCATGCTATGTAGTAAATCCATCAAAGCCTTCATTTTTTTCCCTCAGCAAAATTAGCCCTGCTCCATTTAAGGGTCTTCCATTTAAAGTGTTTTAATTGAATTTAGTACAATGACATAACATGACTGCCTTCTAATTATATCCTTGGATTAAATACACAATTATGAGTGTGAAATACACCCTATGAAAGGCATACTGAGTACATAAGTCTCCTAGTTTTTACTTGAGAAAAACAAAATCATGTTCATCTTCCATTTAAGGTCTCTCCACGAAGTCCAAATGGGAAAAAAAATGAATGAATGACCCCCTTGAGGAACAGATAGCTTTTACCCTGTGAGTGTTGAAATATGCAAATTAGAGTCCCCTCAGATCCTACAGACCGGCCCCCCACTTCCTTTTTCTCAGATACTGGGGAACTGAAACCAATCAATGTGAGAGCGTCTCCATTTATCATTCAGCACCTTGGATTAATGCTATCTGGGCTAATGGTCATTTATCCTTATTTCCTTGTGAAGTGGCACGGTTTAGAAAATTAAGCCGACGCCTCTTGTCACTTTTGTTTACAGATGAGCTCAGTGTCCCAATGTTTACCCACTTTCTTCAGTACCCAACACACACACAAACACACCAACGAACGACCCAAATAATGATCCATGCATTAGCTGATTGCCGGTGATTCACTTTCAAATCAACAGATTTAGCTAGGATGAAGAGTTCTTTTTTTCTAATTGTGCAAATCAGTGCATAGCCAAAGGGCACACAGCTCCTTAGGCACACATCCTGGGAAAGTATGCCACAGCCGCGCACGCAAACACGCGGGCATTCCTCTGCCACCGGCACCGCCCCAGGTACAAATGATGATGAGTGGCCAATGTCTGGATGCTGGTCGTGTCATATTTTGGAGAAACGAGGAGAGTTGCGCTTTAAGGAGGAAGAAAAGTGCTTACCTCACTGCTATCACCAGAAAGTGTCAACGACTGCTGAGGATAAAAGCACGAACATCTCTGAGATACCACGCTTAAAATAGATATGGTGCAAAAACAAGCATTGGAAGGAATACAAATGAAACCGTTCTCAAGGCGGTCACAAACGAGCGACGCAGAAAGTCTCCCTACCTTCACCACAGGGATCTGTTTTCATGTAGCATGTACTTGGTTGACCAATTCACGCCCGGCAATGCTTGCATGTGACAACATTTCTTTCTTCTTCCAGTAATTGGGAGGTCAAGTATAGATTTTCTTGTTCAGTCTCCAAATCTCTGTGCGTAATTCAATTCGGTTTGGCTCTAAATGATGTTTCTCCCTACAGATCTCCACTTACTCAGCATTGCTTTATGAACTGTTGTTAGGAGACATATTTCATTCCATAGTCAATTCATCAATACAAGAACCTTGTCATCATGGTTCCTATAAGTTAAATAAATGATACAGGATCCAACCAAATTATAACCCCCTCCTCCAGATGCAAAATAAATGATAAACACACCACGCAATATATGCATCACACTTAGACTCGAAAAAAGCATCCTTCAAAGGATCCACACCATTACAGCTTGTAGACAAATGAGTACACAGTGTGAATGATTCAAGGAAGTGTGAATGAATTCTGGACGACGGGAATGATCCAGGTTCTCATGGAAGAGCATACGCAATACCATCGCTGGCTATTCATCATGTACTGCCGATATTCCTGTGAGCATTCAAAACATTTTTTTTTCAAAGAATCCTTCTGGTTATCATGAGCACAAAGCATGTTTCCGGCGATGGCTCTGAAGTCAGGTCAACTGATATGATATCATGTCTGCCTTGGGGGTGTGGAGAACCTGTGTGGTGCTCAGAACAGAACCATGGTACAGTAGAGACAGTGCGAGACTCGATTCACGACTCGACAACGCAGAGTTGACGGCTCTGCAGGACCACAGGGAGGAGAGGCTGGAATCGAGTGTGGATGTCGCCGTGGGTCTGTGTCCCTCTCTCACGAGCCCCGAGGCGGAGCCAGAGCCAGCTTCCCGGGGAGACTGTCCCCTCTGGCAACTCGCTCTGAGATTGAGACTTGAGTCACTTGAGTAAGCTGGCCTACTACTACACTGGCCTGCCTGGCTTTCGCCCGGGGAATAGAGGGGCTGCTTTTAATTGTGCCAAAGTCAGGCCACGAGCGAGCCTGAGTCGGTCTCCACTCTTCACTTCTCCCCTGCTCTCTCCTCGCACGGCCCGGCTACCGCGGGCTCTTGGCCTGCCCCGCAGCACATGAGCTGCCACCAGGGCCACGACGCACACATGAGTCCAAATCTGGCGCGTGTGAGACCGTGAGGGACAGAGAGAGAGAGAGAGAGAGAGAGAGAGAGAGAGAGAGAGAGAGAGAGAGAGAGAG
The DNA here is from genome assembly GCF_038355195.1 of Osmerus mordax. Lineage (NCBI taxonomy): Eukaryota > Metazoa > Chordata > Actinopteri > Osmeriformes > Osmeridae > Osmerus > Osmerus mordax. The sequence continues at coordinate 5,118,291 of NC_090069.1, read as the reverse complement.
AGAGAGAGAGAGAGAGAGAGAGAGAGAGAGAGAGAGAGAGAGAGAGAGAGAGAGAGAGAGAGAGAGAGAATAAACAGCACCGTACTAAACCAGGCACAGACAACAACATTTTGCTCAATATCTCCCATTGTCTTTTTTCTAAGAAGTGCACAGTTTTTTTTTATTAAATTGTACTTAGTGCCCAACTGTAGGTCTTTAAAAGAGGATTTCTTTCAGCAGGCCAAGGGGAAGGTGATGAGTTTGATCCCAGAACCATGGATCAAGGATTCTGAACCTCATATGAAGGACTTTCCTCTGATAGCGTAGCCTGTTTGGTTCACAGCTTATCCCTGACAAATGATTGGGAGTTAGAGCTGGCCTATGGACTGCTGTGCTGTCCAGTCCACAGGCCACTTGTGTGTCAAGCTGTTTCTCGCCTCAGAAATCACCAGAAGATTTGACCCTATAAGCTGCCCAGGCTCAGACACGGCCTCCATTCATTAGGGCATTGTGGAGGTTAAGGCCCCTGAAATGAATTTTCAAGGCCAGGAGGAAATGGATGGAGAGGAAGAATTGGATGCACAAAAGAGAGGTCAGTACCTCCCCCCGGTGAAGGCTCTGCTGATTGAACAGAGGGAAGCACCGGCAGGCTCTGAACTGAGTTTCTCTTTAATTTGTCACCGAAATGGATCAGGAGAGCAGGGAGAGAGCAGATTAATACTGCCTTGTGGACGAAGGATCAACTAAATACCCTCACACTCCCCGGTCTGCACACAACCCTCTGCAGACCTCTTTGTCCAGTTCTTTTCTCAGCTCATCCAAGCTCTTTTCCCCAATCACAAACTCCTCTTTTGTCCCGGTAACAAGTTGCTCTCTCTTTTGCGATGGCGTGGATTGGATTTCCCAGTAAAGTGTAACAACCAAATAATTAAATCGGAGAATTGAACGTTCTCACAACCTTAGGCTCGTACCAGGGAAATTCCTTTCCCAGTGTGTTTTTAATTATCCATTACAGTGTGCACGGATTCCCTAAGCTGATGCAACTACTGAGGTGTATATAACTCTGAGGTGACTCGGTTTAGGGCATGCATGTGCCATCATGGCATAAGTGGATGCAGAGAGAGAAAGCTTATCAAAACAAAAAGGCAAGAGATGACATATTCAACACTGGAAATCTGGAGAGGTCCTTGTTGCGACATTTTAGTGGCCCTTATAGCATCTAAATAGAGAGCAGCAGTGGAAACAAAGATAATCAATGGAGGGGCCGGGTCTGGCCCTGATTAAAAGCCTTCTTTTGTCCTTCTTCCTTTCTCCTGTTGAAGGGCCGTGTTGGCGCACAAAGGAAAATGTCCCAAAAATGTAATGAGTTACCGGGACCTCCTCTGGATAGCAGGAGAGACCTCTCCATCGTGCTGCAGATGTCCCCCTTGGCAGATGAAGTCCCCTCTCCAGAGGGGGGGGGGGTGTCTGTGGGCTTTGTGTGTGTGTCCCCACCTGCCCCCCACCACACACACACACACACACACACACACCCTCCCTAAGCCTCGGGGATGAAGTGGCATCGTGAGCATGTGAGCCATCGCCTCATGATACCCCGACTGTTCTCCTCTGACACGTCCACGCGGGAGCCTGGCTCGTGCCCACCGACAGCCCGCTCTCGGTGGACCGAAGCAAGGCTGGGGAGGACACGCAAAGCCCATCCACATAATACAAAGAGAAGGGGAGTGGCGCTTGAAATCAAACCCGTGGGCAGATGTCTCCTCCCCAGCTGCCACCTTCTCCTCCATGCCCCTAGAGAGCAATTCTGGTGGCTACGTTGCCCCTGGAGATGCCCGCAGAGGGTTCCCGGCAGGCCTGGTCCTGCCTCCCCCATCACCCACCACCGACCACTGACCCCCAGTCACCCCACCACCAACCCCTGCCCCCTCATTACCCATCTGCCCCTCATGCCCACCACCAACCCCTGCCTGCAGGCAAAGGAAACACAACGTAGGGGCCGGGAACCAGGAGAGAACAATGTCTCAAATGAACTGATTGGCAGGAAGGCTTAATAACTTCATTAGTTTGACACTATCTGCTGAGAGCAGCCCTAAGGACATTTCATAAGCGAACAATAGGGTGTCGTCAGAGATTGAGTTGTCAAATGGAAAGATTAGAACGGACGGAGATTACACATTTTTTGCCAGAACAAAAATGTACGATGAATAAAGTCCCTTCCAATACGTGTGAAATTACTTGACGGCAAGATAAAAAGTAAGGTTGAGGTTCTAGTACATGTCTCCCTGTCTAGGAGGACTGTTAATTGTGGTTGGAAGGGTATGACCTGGAGTGTCGCTGGCTTAATGAAGGAGTTGCTACAAAGTCAATGGGCTGCGCAGGAACATCAAGATGTGAGCCTTGTGACGTCAGCCCCGAAGAGAACCAACAAAAGAAAAGAACGCATGGCTAGGCTAACACCAGACTAATACACCCGCATTACCAAGAAGCCTTTCATCTTTAACAACCTGACACTGCCTCGGCCAAGCAGACTAGCATTCCCCACGTCTCAATCCTGGATAAAAGGGCCATTCAGAAATCAAAGGCTCACAGTTTGTCTTCTTTTGTGTCCACATGAGGTCTGTCTGTGTGGGATGGGTAATGAATGACAGTTCTGGAAGCAGGTTTCCAATACAGCTGGAGTCTTCGTCCTCTGCAATAAACCTGAGACTTCAGAATTATTACCAGGGCAAGGTTAACCAAACAATCAAAGGCTGAATAAATACTACAATTTAGATCACACACCTGCTTTCACAAATATTTGGCTTCACAAATATTCGAAACGTTGGAATATGTCGAGATTTGCCGTCTAACTGGCAACCGCCATATTGAGAGGAAACGGGCAGACATTTTTTAGATCCCTAAAGGCCTGGCGAGCGCGATACCACTGACAGAGACAGACTGAATACATACCGCTTTACAAATCCACATGCATTGTGTGTGCGCTGCATAATAGGTCAAACAAATTCCCACGCTTCACTTCGTTTCAGACAAGCTCACAGTGTCATCATTTTCAATTATAGTGCTGTACTGTGAAATCTTTACCGCGAGGCCTAGGTAATGAATTGTTTGCATATTCTGAGGAGGATGAACTGGTAGAGATGATGGAATTACATCCTTCTTGCCTATGTTGCGGGGTCTGCCTTAAACGCTATGAATGAGTGCAATCGGCCAACATGATAAGTTCAAAGCGGTAAGGAAGGCCTACTCTTTGGCTGTGAAAATTGCATTAGAGAGGGAGGGAAAGGGAATGGGGTCGTGCATCCCAGGCCTTTTCGAGACAGCAATTTGTTCATTTTAGTATCCAGCAACCGACACCACGAATGTCAACAAGGGTTCAACGGCGGGTCTGCAATTCTTCCTTGCTCTTTCTCCGCTGTGTGCTCACGACAACATTTGACTGCATGAGGTTCCAGCCTCTGTCAAATTAACCTCAAGGATGAACTCTATTGTTAATCATTTGCTGGGGGGTGGGGGGGATTTGCATTTCACTTAATGAAGAGAACTCTCGTGACACTGATGGAGGGAGCACCCATGGCCCTGACACACACATGGAAAACACACTCGGGCACACAAACACACACCGCCCGGAACTCGCCCAGGGACGCAATCATGGAGCGACAGCAGCTATATGAGCATCAGGGAAACAGACACCCATCAGCACATACATCCCCCCCCCCCTTTCTGCTTCTCGGCCACTCAGACTTGGACAGATGGGGCAGTGAGTGGGGATTGTCATGGAAATGAGAGCTGACCCTTTGAACACAGGGCCTTTTCACCGTTTCGTGTCGTCGGCTCAACGCTCTCTCTTTATTTGCGCCGTGCCACATGTGCTGGGTCTGTTTGGTATTCAATCCCCCACTCCTCTCCTTTGCTCTGCTCTCCTCGCTACCTCTGTCTGTCCCTCTACCTTTCCCCCTCTCTCTTCGCTCTGCTAATGCGGTCCTTCTGGGTCTCACCAGTGCAAAGAGCCGATCACAAAAGGTTTCGAAGCAGGCCGGCCCAGTGCTGGCAGAATTCACCGCACGCCTACAGTAAATCAGTACATCTGAGCAGGTGGGTAAATTCCCCCGAAAAAACGAAAAACCTGTATCAGTAACATCTTCAGGAAACACAGAAAATGACTCAAACTGAACATCTGCGGCGTAGTTATAGATAAGAGGGGGACACAGAACTTACACTCGCGACAGCTCGACCATGGTGTCTGTCCACAAGGGCTGAGATTAGATTTCCCTCCTTGACTGCCAATCATCCAGTCCTGATATCAAGAGCCAAAGCGTGCCCCCCCCCCAGCCAGGAGGCATTAGGGTGATAAGCTTTTTGGCATGGGTTCAGGCAGTCAAATGCCAAGGGATCTTAGGGTGGGCAACCGTGCCTGCCAAGGCGGTCAGAAGTCAATCCCTTTCAGCCACTGAGTCACAATAACAGTAACCCAATCCCATTTCCTGCACCAAGAGACAAACTTGGCCTATTTGGCTCATCTGACGTTGTCCATCTTTTCCGTTGGATCAGAGCCAACGCAGTCCAAAAACCAAGCCAACACTTAACCTTTAAATGCGTGAGTTCTAAATATTTCCGACGCTTCCAGTGAAGTGAGTGAGTTATTTTTCCAAAACGGAAGCTAGCTAGCTTTAGTTAGCTTTCGTTACCTAGCAACCTAGCATAATACTCGTAGCAATGCTACTACCTGCTAGTGTTATTTGTTAGCCTCCTAATTGTAAATGTTGAAACCATACTATAGCGTTTGGCAAATAGTTTTTGTCTATCGGAAAATAGTCGGTTGGAATGATCAGAATCACACGTGCGACGCTACGCTGTGGGGCCTGCTTTCGAACGATCACATATGTGCGACGCTACTCCGTAACGGGTTAACGGGATCCGTAAAATAGAACTCGGTGGGAACGATGTGCAAAACAAAATGCATCTCTCACAACCTGCAGCCCATACTGCCTCTAACCTGTTTTCTCTCAGACCCAAACCCCCCAGTATCGTGTGTCAGATCCCTATTGATGGCCAGTGGGGTGTACTAGAAGGAGGAGGCAAAGAGCCGACAGCTGTGTTCAGTCCGGTTGGTTCTCTGTGACAGGAGTACAATACCTGGTGAGAAACGGAAGGATGGAAGTGAACGAAAGAGATGAAGATGATAGGACGTGGTCTATGAAGCCTACCAGGCCTAAATAAAAGAGCAGAGAGGAGAGATAAGAGTGGAGCAGTGAAGCATTCGAATGCTCATCGACTGTCTATCTTACATGGACTCGTAATGCTGTGTGCGTGCGCGCGCGCGTGTGTGTGCATGGGGGTGTTTGTGTTGAGCGGAAAATCAAACACATGCTGGTGTCTGAGACAGAGATATTGGCCCGACATTCACGAGGTGATGTCCTGGAGGAAAGCCATGTGTTTGTTTCAATCACTTCCTCCTGGCAGCTGCTGTGACTCTGTGGATGGATGGTGTCTCAGCCAGGGAGAGAGATGGAGTCTCGCACTTCAGTGTTTCCCCCTCTCATGCTAGCGCTCGACACGGTTACCACAGATGTGTATCGCAGAAGAAATATCTCCCTCTCTCCGTCTTGGGTGCCGAGACACGCCCTGAGGGAAGGCAGTGGACGAGTCTCTGACATTTTTACAGTGAAATGAAAAAGAACATTCATTCTCCATTAACTAGTCTTTTCATGTCAAGCTGTGTGTCCCTACCACCACCACCCCCCCCCCCCCCCCCCATTTGGTGACGTACTTTTGGAGGGTGGATGTAAATGTGGCTCGACAAAAAGGCATTTAATGGGTGGTGTTGCTGGCCAGAGCCTACTGTAGCATGCTAATTGAGATCTGCCATGCCCTTGCCTGCCTGTCCTCTTCCAAACTGCCTGACTTCCTCCTCGATCATTTTACACCACCTTCAGCTTTGCTGAGGGTTAGTGTGCTTAATGCCACTGTGTTCATCGCTCATTAATTACAGAAATCTAGCCATAGGCTGTCTGAACAGCCAAGACGCTTTCTGGTGCCCAGTGTCTAGCTTCCCCCTGATGAAATCAATGACGCTGTATAATTTCCATGGCCAGAAGCATTACATTACCGAAAGGCCATCAAAGCTTCATAGCAAATCTCTCAACCGTCCTTCTAATAACGACACATGACAAAAATAAATTACAAGACCTGTAGGAGTTAACTGTACAATACAAGCGGATATAAAAATGTATTTTCTTCATTTGAGGAACTCAGCCTCAGAAGCAGATGTTGCTCTTTTAACAAATCAAGTTGCAAACAGATGGCTGTCAGTAGAGCTTGCTGAGTTTGTTATGATAGACTTTATAAATTGATGTCAGTTATTTCACAGAAGAATCCTGGGATTAAACAACTCTCCTTCTCTCTCTATTGAGCAAACATTACAAACATAGCATCTCCCCCAAAACAGTCTCTGCCGTCTCAGTCATGCAAAGTCTGAGAAACTGAAAACTGAGAACCGAAGTAGGCCTCATCCCTTGTGACAAGCAGCATAGACACAATTCCTTAGCACAAAGAGTTTTCAATGACAAACGGCATCTCGAAAAACATATTAAAGGCACAATGTCAACAATTTAAACCCATAAGGGCTTGTTTAACATGGATTTTAGAGTTAAGCTTCAAGCTTTCTTTGTTATTTCATGAGAACAACTACTATGCATGCCCCTTGGGCAAAACATATTCTAAGCGTGTGTAGAAAATAATGAAGATTGTGTTTGGTTGATTATGCATGCTGCATCTTCACAGTAAATCTAAACACGGAATCTTCACTTGTCATCTAGCCATATTTTGCTAACGCATTCATTACCATATGTGTAAAATCATTGTTAAGAACAACAATAGTCTATCTAAAAGAGAAAGAGTTGGGGCTGGTCAGTTTCATGAAGTATAATATCCCTAAGTGGACCAAAAAAGCAAACTCCTATCCTAAGAGTATTTTCCACAAGTGCGCAAAACTTCCAACGTCATGTTGGGTTAGTCTGTTTACTTCCGTCCAGTATAAAAGACTGCCTCTAATTGAATCTCAGTCAGGACATCCCGGCCTGTAGCCATGTCACCACTAATGTTGTTTACAAGTGCCACTCAGATGTGCGTTCGAACCCTCAAGCGCACCATGACAACTGTCAAACAACGTTAGCTGCATTAACAGAAAGAGAAAAAAACACGCTCGCTCTCAAGTCAGAGCATCCGGCTTTCTGGAAAAACAAACAACTATTCACAAGTTTGATTTAATCCGAGCAACGTGTTTACAATGAGTCACAGAGTTTTCTGGTGTGCTCAGATGTATGTCACTAAGTGTAAGTATCACGCATAATGGTCAACATGAGAAGGTACAGCATTGGCTTGGCTTCTGATGTTCCCTTTCAGCAGTGAAAGGGTACATGACTGAAAGAAAGCATTAACTGTAGGCAGCATAATGGATGTTCTCCAAAAAGCACTGCCCCAGAGCCTCTTGTTGTGCTTCATACTTCAGTAAAGTGTCTATGAAATTTATAGCCACTTATAAAGATTAGTGATGCACCAAGCACATCCCCCCCCCATGCACCACTTCTGTTCGACCACCACATTTCCGAAGATCTATACTCCCAGACCTCGCAGAGAATGTCTTAAAGCAAATCAAATGGTTTACATGTACAGTACGCGAATGGTGTTTGCATGGTAATGTGGGGTTTAATTTGGGTCAAACTGCTCATGGTGTAGGAAAATCAAAGCAGACCTTGTTTACAGGCCAATACCATCTGGGGCTTATAAACATGCATTCTTGATGTATTATGGGCGAAATAGCAGGGTTTGTTCTGCAGGAGGATTGGAGACATGTTCAAACATGAATCGCGATAGCCAGAGCCACTGTTAATTAAGGAGAGTACATTGATATGGGCTTGTTATTGACTTCAGAGGTTAGTGCTATCACACGTTCATTTGTTAGGCCTGTTAGCTGGCTCTCAGTAGGTAGACAAGTCTGAAATGACTTGATCACTGAGCCCTCTCCAACGCCCCAAACATCAAGAAATACAATCGCACCAAACATCGTAAGACACACAAGAGGCTCTACGTGTGCACTTAATAACATTGAGAGAGCTGAATGTGATTGTGAGTAACAATACTCAATTTCACTACACCCAGTTTACCATGTGTAGAATATTTTCAATATTGTTAAGAGCAGCTGTGACATTCTATAAAAGCTGACAATACTGTATCAGTAACATCTTAGGAAACACAGTCAGAAGGGAGAATTTGCCCTGGATGGAAATATCGTATAAATCATTTGTGAATGTTGCTGTCAAAAAATACAGTATAAGTAATACAATGCACTAACTAGCAGCCCAGCAACGTGGTTCAGTTGGGACTTACGCCAATCGAAAAAGAAATCAGCAGTCAGCTCAAAATCTAAACCATTGAAAGGGTTTGCTTTAACAAAACATTGTTTAAATATTTCATTAAATACGGAGTAGCACGCAGAGCACAGAACAGGTGGGCGCTCCCTCCCAACGTAGAAAAACACAGAGCGCAAGCTGAGCTGCTCCATTGATGAACGCACGCGGGAGAGACACTCATTAAAATGCTGAAACTACGGGCCTGGATTACAGAGTCAATATGACACGGGTGTCAGCATTTAACAAAGCTGCGAAAAACATGTTGTTTTTTTATGCCGCATCAGATAGGCCCAGACTACAAAAGTGCATTAGCATGGCAACACTAACTCACGATCCCTCTCTCATAGCATACCAAGCATCAGAATAGTGAAGGCATCGGTTCACATAGCTATTGGGAGTCGACTTTGCCTGTTGTGGCCACATTGATTGTTTTGTGCAGTGGTGTGGACCAGTACAAATGTAATCCATAATGAAAACAACACACACGCTGTAGCTGAATGCTTATTGTTATCTGGAATTTGAAAATGATATTCAAAGCTTAAAAAATTCCCGGCATTTTGTATTACCATACCTATCATCAGGACAGACAAATAAACAATAGAATGGGAATCTTGGAAGCTTATATAGCAGAGTTCTCTGAAGTCTTAATGGGGACATATTTGTGGCATTCCTTTCTGGTAAAAAAATAAGGTAATCTATGTTGCGACAAACATCTGACTGCACATCTGCTCATGTTCAAACAAGTGGCGGATAATCTCTCTGAGACATTGTAAAACATCAGGAATGATCGTGCAGGACAGTTGCATATGTTGGGGGGTGGGTGAGGGGATTCATGACAAACCCTGAGTCTGGTCTAACTCTAAACCTGAGTCTGAGTCTAACCATAAACCTGGCCCGTCTGATAGTTTGTTTACACTGCTCTACTACCAGGTGCAACATGGGTGGAGGTGAAGGAGATTAAGAGGTTAAAACTCAAATAACGCATATATGCCATCTGAAAGTCCAGTCCAGCTTACACTACATCATCTTTGGATCATACTCAACGGGAGTATTTTCTCTTAACTACAGTGAGATTCAAATAAAGTCCCCATGTATGGACATATGGCCTATCTGATTGTTAGGATTTCAGTTGTCATTAATGTGTTTCCAATGACGGTGTTTAAGCTTAGTTTATGAACATAGTTATAATCATACAGGTGACTGACTGGCAGTGCAGAAGAAACTGGAAATGCATAAAAACAAGTTCCTGAATCCTGATGACAAACGATGCTTAACGTGCTGTAGTCCAAAGCAAGTGCATAGAGGGAAGTGTGATTTTATACAATGCATTTTAGAACCAATAAGATGATTTATTCCATACAAATGGGCAAGGCGTGTGTTCAATGGTCGTTCATGAAGCAAATTCAATTCAAAGGATTGATCCCGTGCTGGACCAACCTGATTGGTTGGCTGTGAGCAGCATATTAAACACAACCCCCTGAGAGGCTCTAACTATCTCAAAGATCTCACATCGTGCCAAGTGAGTCACTACAAGTCAGTCCTGTTCACAGTGAAGAGACTGCGCTTAGGATTTCCAGTGGCAGTGCACCTCTAGTGGTAGAACCCTGACATAAACTGTGTACCAGCCGTTTGGGAGGGCGAATCACACAGACAAGCTGAGAAGCAAGGGGTGGAAAGGAGCACTTCAAGTGCAGTCCAAAAAAGTAGCACTTCAACTAGATGTCAAATGTACAAATGATACAGACCTCAAACATCAAATGTTTCAACATTAGGACATTTACTTCATATAGTTTGAAGCAAAGGACTAGCCCACACCACCTGTCCACTAAACCTATAGTGTCTTTCGTTCACCTACACACGGATACACACAATTTTCTGTGTGTCTAACTGTGTGTTTCTGTGTGGGTGGGTGTGTGTACTATCTTGATTAAACAGTTTAAATATTTTTTTGAATACATTTACTTCAACAAGGTGACCCCTTCCCACGCATACAATGTGTAGCCTACTGTGTAGCCTAGTCAACCTGACAATTATTTCAAAGGTCTAATGAGGAGAGATTGTGCGTCTGTGTGTGTGTGTGTGTGTGTGTGTGCGTGTCTTTTGTGTGAGTGTGTGTGCGTGTGTGTGTGTTTGTGTGTGTAATGGATTGCAAAAACAGAACTATGGTACATCTCTGCCAAAAATGATCCTCGGTAGATGGCCAGACTCCGTGAAAGAATAAGAAAGCACATCTTAAGTAGCCTAATGTGTAAGACAATTTGGGTAACATGTCTGCATTTATGGAGCTACTTTGCTACCCAGACGACCCCTCATCAGTGGACTCTTAAAGCCCTGTCACCCTCGCATTTGATCAAAAATATCATTATTATATGAGCATGCATTGCAATAAACCAACACGGTCGAGCTTAAATTTAGTATTTCCAGACTTACCATATGATGTTGCATCTCTCGCAATAAAGCACAACCAAGCAAGTACAGATAGTCTTTTCAGCCAAATACATCCAATTGGACCATCCATGATTGCGCTTCACACTGTTATTTTAAGCGACAGTCCACAATTAGAAAAAAAATACTTGTCCAACACACCACGCACTGATCAATTCATGAGCGCCGAACAAATGGAACCGATTTCCAAAAACTGAATGCAATAGGAACAAAATGCAGACTCTGTGATACTTTCCAAGTGAAATGAAGCCACAACTCTAATCGTCAGTCCTCCATCTCTTTTTGGTGTTCCAAGAAATTTGGTTAGAATCCCCAGAATGACTTGAGAGGGGGCATGCAGCCTCACTGGTACCGGGAGCTGTCCAGCGCCTCACTGTGAGCATGGAGTGGGGTATGCTACGCGAATTCATTGATCTAAAGCGGTTTGAGCTAAAGACCGGTAGAAACTCCAACGGAACGGATTGAACAATTGGTCCTATTAAATCAAACCGCAAACTCCTGGATTCGCAGGGCTGTGTGGAATAGCTGACATTGCCTGCCACCTCTGGCCACATTGAGAACTGTAGCTACAGTAAATGCCTACTAAATTGAGATCGTTGAATATTCATCAAAAGTCCCTGTTCAGATGAGAATAGCTGCACTCGGCCAGCATGTTCGTGCACACCATAAAATCACTAAATAGTTGTAACTTGTACCCAACGGATACGCTTATGCTACTGTATGTTTTTGCGTCGGCGTAAGAACAAGCTGTACGTTTTATTTTTGTACTTCTCAGACATGTCAATCACATCCACCATCCCTCCGTCTCAATCAAGCTTCTATTATTCTTAAGATGAAAGCGGTGCAGAAAAAGGACAATTATGGGAACCAAAGCCACCCGCGAAATGCTTAAGTCAACACATTAATAACACAGCCCGCTCATTCACACAAGCACTCACCCCTCCTTTTCTTATCGGTCTCAGCGTGTGTTAGATGAGGGGACAAGATAATAGCACAACCGAAAGAGGGAATTACCTAATTGGTTATTATCAGACTCTGAATTAACTGTGAACTAAACAGCGAATTAGGTACAGTGTTGTACAGAGCAATCTTGTGGCCCACAAATCCATTGCCCATTCTCAATGGAATATGCTCAATACATCATGAATTACAAGAGAGATGATAACATACATTTCCCTTGGCTTTGTGAATTAAGTCAATGAATAGAGACTGTGGCCCCTGTTCTGCTGACATGATGGTGGCCAGACCAGACGGTTTTAACTGAAGCAATTTAGTTCAACCAGAACAACTCCATTGTGTAATTGTGTCACATGCAGTTTGGTTGAGATTCGGGACACAGTGTATGAAATTATTTACATTAAATGAATGTAGGTACTTTGCTATTTCAGGGTATTTCGACATTTATTCCATGAATGTACAATCCTGTTAAATAAAGAGTCAGGTGGCTGAGCGGTTAGGGAATCGGGCTAGTAATCTGAAGGTTGCCAGTTTGATTCCCGGCAAATGACGTTGTGTCCTTGGGCAAGGCACTTCACCGTACTTGCGTCGGGAGTATGTCCCTGTACTTACTGTAAGTCGCTCTGGAAAAGAGCGTCTGCTAAATGACTAAATGTAATTAAAAGTAAGTAGGCCTATTCTGTAAATGTTTCATTTTACACCAATACAAATAGAATGTGTAACTCCACTATATGAAATTACAAAACAAATTCTAATCATATACGGTTACAAATTATAACACGTAAAGTAGGCTATGAGTAGGTAGGACATGAGAGACAAGAACTAGTATTGCGACCGGGTGGCTGTACAGTGGCAGGACTGTTAAAATTCAATCCCAGGCTGAGCTGGGGTTGATATGGAATTTCAAAGCCATTCATGGGGACAAAGAAAGGAGATTGCCAGAGAATACCAGGCAGGTGAAGGGTTGTCATCTCTTTTGTCCACCTTGTCACAGCTCTGTTTTCCTTTTGAATGAAGAGCTAAGCCAGCGTTCAAAGGTTATTGCTCAGTGCTCCGACATTCAACACTCCAGCTCATTCTGCAGTTCTTACTCTATGCTAGCTGTTTTCAACCACCCCCCCACCCCCACCCCTTGCAACCCACCACCAACACCACCCCCAATACATTCTGGGTGGATTTTAATCATGGCTAATACTTTCAAAGGAAGGAGCCTTAACAATATTAACATTGCCAGCTAATTCTAATGATTTGGAAAGGGCAGGTTTAACTGCGAGGTGGCACACTTTGTTAATCCGGAAACGGATATTAATACAGGCTGAGACTGAATAGGTGACGAAAATGAAACCTCCAAGTCTGTGTCCGACACAATGGAGGGTTCGCTATTGAAAATAGCCAGGCCGCACGCAAGTCCTGGTACTCCTTCCCTCTTTGATTATTTCTCCCCCTCTACGGGGGATGATTTAAAGATCTGCCCCACTGCTTTTGTGAGCACCTGTGTCTTGCGGCCACAAATAATGACTCTCGCCATGCCATTTTACTTTATAATGGCGGTGATTTGCCCCGCCTCCTGTCCCTCGGACAGCTGGCGCTATGGAGAGCCAGAGGGTACTCGGCCCCGGAGTCCTTTGGACCACTCAGGTAGCCATGGCGACGCTCCAAGACACTGAATGGCTGTCTCTAATCAACACGGCCGAGTCCATTCTCTCAGTCAGTTCACATCTCGGTAATCAGAATAATTAGAAGCAATGGTCCTGATGTGAGTGTGAAGAGGGCCTCGCTGTCACAGGGTCACAGGCAGCGTAACACACAAGGACAGACCCGACACGCATCGTTATTACACTTCATTTCCATCAGTCAGGCCCGTTTTGCCCCCCATCCGTACACTCAATCTGATCAAGGGGTATTATCGCCGCTAAATGTGATTGGGATGACTGTCATCAGCATGATAGAGCATCTTTTAGACCGAACCGTCTATGCTCATGACAATCTGCTCAAGAGCCACTGAAGAGCCGCTGCATCTCTTTTGACAATTAAACCTGCTCCTCATACGGTTGTTTACCGAACCTGTTAATTTAGTGCAGGGAATCACAACCCATCCAAGATCATTTTAATCATGATGAACAAAGCTGTATAGCAACCAAGCATATGAAGAGTTTAACAAATGGTTGCACATTTTCTGTCTGATCCCTTGGACAATCCCTTGGTACCCTAGGGCCTTTCTGGCCAGTGTCCTGTGGAGGGGTTTGTAATACCGCTGGGCCCACAGGGAACACTACTCCCATGGGGTCGAAGACTGAGCAAAGAGACCTTCGTTTGAAATCCTTGTTTAAACTGAACTGAAACTGGCTCATGTTGTAACTTGTTAGAACAACAACGCTACTTTGACAGGAATAACATATGTACTGTTTGTAGTCACACGTAATTAAATGAACTGACATGTTTTGTTATATTCATTTGTTTTTTTGTCATTATCACCGTGGCTGAAACATGCTAATTTGTTCAGAAAATATATCACGTGCAATCACAATGTACTAAATTAAATTGTTCATCTAATTTGATCTCAACCAAATTATATCTGCTGTATCTTTTGTTTGCACATGCAGAAATGAAACAAACCAAAAGCACAGGAATAAGTCTTACATTTGCGCTTTGTATAAAAATGTAATGTCCTGGTTCCATTCCTTTAAAACATGTCTTCCAATCTTGTTGTGAGGCCCCCCTTATGAACAGTACTAGTAAGTGCACTAAACGCTGTTGATTCTGATCTCAGGGTTTCTGCAAAACAGAGTGGAGCTTTCTGGATGCAAAGAATAATGAATAGCCTTGTTCCAAACTTCCAGCTTGTTCATTCAATTCTTTACCCCTGGAGACAAAAGTGACAGCTAAATAATGATTCATTTTGTTTCCGATTAATTTAAGAGGAGAAATCAAATGTGCGTTCACGGGTACGGGGATTGAAAAACACTTATCCAATTAGAATGATTTAAGTTATTAAGACTAAGAGAAATCCGTTGTCTCCAGGCATCTACAGCCGAAAAGCTTATTGGCTGCAAAAGTTATTGCCTTAAGAATCTAAAAAAGGACAACAACAACCTTAGGTAATCCACATTTCTGTTTCACAGAAATACACAGGAGATAACTATCCTGGGCCTTGATTCAATCTTTTCTCCGGATGAATTGTATGCTTCTCTTCTGTGCTGTTGTGCTGTCACTTCTCTTTTATCCAGTCTCTCATTACTCCTGATGATTGGGGGAAAAGTGCCATGCTCTCTCCCTAATTCTTTCCCTCTCGCTCATTCCCTCACTCCGGCCCCTTCTCTCTATTCCTCTCGTCCCCCCTCCTTTCTTTCTCTCTCTTTCTAGATTAAAGGCAGCGACGACAAATGAGCATCCGTGTGTCCAAAAAGAGGGAGAGGGAGAGGACATGCTAAAGGAGTGTTACGTGTTATCAAACACAGAAACACCAAAGCGTTGTGCACATGTCATGCTACTGCTTTTATCTATCCTCTCAGATTAAGGAACCTCACCGCCTTTGAAGAGAAAAAGGAGAGCCTTGCAATCATACGGGATGAGATGCGATGAGATGTATGGCTGACATAGAGAAGGAAGAAAAAGTGGCCGTAAAGCCCACACAGTGGGAGTGCCTTTTTATCAGATCAACTCTCGGTCTCGGTGGTAGGAATGTAAAATATCGGATTCAGATGAATCGTCGAAACGATAAAGCCTTCAGCAGCTAAACAGTGATGTGACTGCTCGTCTATAAAAAGGGTAGCTTTGTAACCTGCGCTGGTTCCGTTGGAACTGTCAACGATGATCCTTGTGACCGGATGATCAAATCCCAACCAATTCTCCTGGGCTGCAACCCATCTCTTCAGCATCTCTCCCACACTCAGGGACACTACAGGGGGAGGGAAGCATAGCAGGACTTTATGGCCCAGTCACCAAGTGCTCTCAAACATGGTCAACTGTTTACTGTCCATCCTCTTGACCACGAGTGTCTCCATCCTGGTTGTTCTAGCCAAGGCTCCTCTGCAGTAGCATCCTCTCACCAGGCTGTCCCTGACGGTATTAAGTCTTTGAGCATTAGCAGGAAGTTCTCACAAAGCACGGCATCCGGGATATAGGAACCCGGACCATGATGCATCACGTCAACTAAGGACCCGCTGCTGTTGGGCTGCACCGGGGAGCAAACACCAGCGGCAGCCACACGAACCCAGACGTGATTGCATGGGACAGATTTCGTAGTGTGCATGTGTGTGTGATGAAGTGGCTTGTGTGAGTGCGATGAGTAGCAATGAGATGAATGCCAAATACCAGGTATCCATGCCATTCCCCTATATCCACCCAATTCAAACCCCACCACTGTCTAGCTCCATCCTAATAGTTGGTCATATTTTGTAACATGCTTATAAAGGTTATCTCATTCTTGACCAATTATTTCAGTAATGCTGGGTACACACTAAAATATTTTTGGTATCTTTTAAGATTTAAAAAATGTGAGAGACCACGAACATGACTCATTGAGGACAAAAGAATCCTACACTTAACCGTTTTGCTCCCCCACACATCAGGATTTCATTGAACATATTCAATGTTGAATATTTACGATTCGCAATCGGGGCGGCTCCGAGTTTCTTCCGAGCAGGTTCGGTCACTCTTAACGCACCTCACACCAAGGGAAAATCTGATAAGATAAGGGACATTACCTAGGATGTCGGAAGGGGGAAATCGGCCCGATTATCCTGTGGTGTGTACCCAGCATAAGTGTTACTTTTCCTGCCTTCTTACAAAGTGAATCCACACGACAAGAAAGACACACCGTAGGTGGCTGACTGGCACAAGATTGCTAGCAGGAATGTTTATTCGTTGACTGCTGCCTTCATCTCGGGACTTAAAAGAAATTGTAGGTCTGACAACTCATGCACTGTGATTTGCATCTTAAAATGGTTTCCAGACCTGTGAGGAGGACACGGTGTTTGGTCTCAGATTGGGTTCTGTCACTGTCACTGGGGAGGCCTTGACGAGTCCCAGGTGTGTAACGATGCACCGCTCCACCTGCGCCACGTCTTCCCTGATAGGCTGCTTTCGCCTCACCTGATGCTGCAGGTGCTTGTGAAGACTTGCCGTGTGAGCCAGCTGATTGGGAGTGGAGCAGGTTGTCCCCGGAGACGCAATAACATGGTGTGAGCACCATGCTAGTGTAACCACTTTCACAGAGGACATTTGTACAAAATATAAATACTTTCGAGCTGTAATTTAGAATAATGTCTTAGAGCGTGGACGCTAATGGGTTTGTTGTGCTAATTTAATTGGTTGTGTTCGCCCTGCACAGTAAAAGCTGTCACACCCCAGTTGCGCCCCTTGTCTTGTTCAGGTGCAGTGTTGGTAATGTTGAACAATGACCTGACAAGCACGGCACACTTCCTTTGGGCTTGTTTTGAATAAAATGGCCCCTTTCTCAAAGTGGATATTATGGAGGGGATTGTTCCTGCTAACACAGGATTGTCCTCAACAGGCTGTGAAGACCTTAGTGAGCTTCTTTGCTCTCCCGGTTCGACTACACAGCAACATCTTCCCATGTCTGGGCTCAGGTCTGAGATTGAGGGTGACGCGAGGCTTTTGTCAGTTCAGCGTGCTTAAACCATTTCCTTTCCAGTCTGCCACAGCATCTCTACCAACACCAGCAATGTGGGAGAGCACAGAGATGGGAGTTCCAGGTCTGAAGGGCAGAGCAGGGAGATAAAGGGTCGGACGCTTTCATTATTGCTTTGACCCGCAGGTCAGGTCGTAGCAGCAGCTAGAAAACTAGCCATTAGCCACCTCTCCATCACAACACACCTTGGCTGCAGCTGTCCAAGGAGGATTTATCCTCTCACTCTCACCGAGCACTGTACTGTACCAAGTCGGTACTCTTCTTGCACAGGGAGCGTATCAAAATGTCTACTTGCTCAACAGACATCCTTCCTGGCGTCGTAGGAATTGGCTGTTGTTTAGTTGTGTATTCAAAGAACTTACGCTACAATTACGGCATTGTAACAACAATGCTATTTCAGAAATGTTGGTACACAACAGTGGTCTGCTACTGGTAATATGACCAAACATGTTTAAGGCTCCTGACTTGGGCTTGCTGCCTACAGTTATCCTCATTTGTGATGGTGTTAGCCACAATTGCAAACATGCTGAATAAAGGTAGGGGGAAGGGGTACGACAGCAGGCACGGAGGCAGGCAGACAGACAAACAAGCAGGCAGACAAACAGGCAGGCAGGCCAGCTGCTTGGAGGCTGTTTGCCATCCCAGCCACGCACAGCCAGCCCATCCACAGCGGTGCGTTCGATCAGAACATGCAGGTAAATACCTAATCAATGAGCACTGGCGGCTGGGACTCGAGTGGAATACTGAGCTCCCTGCAGTGCCCAGCCAGATAGGTCCTCCATGGGGGAACTGCTCACCGGAGTGGAGGAACAACAGTGCTCCTTCCAAGATGGACATGGTGCATACTTTGACATTGTGCCATTGGTCATTTGATGGTGCCGAGTTATAAATGGCCAACTTGGGAGAGCAGGGATGGTTCTGTCTTCAAATGAAGGTCGTTAATAAACGGCTTGTTTTACCATTATTTGACGATAGATCATAAGAAAAATGAAGGGTGATATTGTCATCTTATCGAATATCCATCTCCTGAAGACACTCTTGAGAGCAGACAGTTTATACAAATGAAATGAGTCAACCGTGTCATCTTATTTCAGAGTAATTACACATATACCTAGCCTAAATGCATACCGACATGGATCCTACTGTTAGAATCAATGTGGATTAGGGGTACTGTCAGGAGGAATTAGGTTGTGCCAACAGAGCTCAGCTAAAAATGACCTCGGGCTACATAGAAATACACCATCTCTAAAGATAGAAAGCAATAAATCACGAGATAAGGAAAAAATTGTTATATGATGAGGCTGCAGCAGAATTTCAATGAAGACATATTCTCTCATTCACAGTCATTATAGCTCTGAATTCATGGCTTTGTCTGTGGGGTGATATAATGGAGTGCTTTCGAGGATTGCATGAGCTACATGTTGAAGACAAATGATTATCCAGCTTCATTTTCCCCACAAAATGTATTGATTGAAGTTAGACCTGTATCCAAAGTCAGGAGATGAATAGTTGGTCACAAAATATGACCAACTATTAGGATGGAGCTAGATATATATATTTAAAAAGGTTGATTTTGAGTGTGATGTTTTCTTAGGTTTCCATAATATGTTGATGCTGATTTGCATTTCATCAGGACAACACTTTGTTTTGATACGCCTTGAGGACTCTTAAGTAGTGGAATACACATCCTTGCACAACCGAAGACACAAAAACATAACCATAACGTGTGTGTGTGTGTGCACCTTTGTGATTGTGTATATCATGGAAGCACGCCGCTCCTTTGCGTGCCTGTGATTGTGTGGGTATGTTTGCGCCTGTGTACAAGGGGTGCCATGAATTCCATCTTCCACCAAAAATGGTGCAAAAAAACACTCACCCCCCCTCTCTTTTTTTGCCCCAATTATCCTACCCCCCCCCCCCCCCCTCCCCCTTTGGACCCGATACTCATCACCTCCATTTCACATCATAAAACATTGAAGTGCACTTTATGACCGTGCCAGCTCCCTCCCCTTGTCATCTCATCATATATTGAAGAGGGAGTGTGTGTGTGTGAGATAAAGTAGGTCTGACAAGTGCAGCTGCTCTGTGCGGTAAAGGATCTCTGCCAGTGGGCAGCCAAACACTCCATCGCTCCCGTCTCTGGAGTGTGCCACTGAGGGCGCACTCCAGTCAAATCGGCCTCACTGTTAAACACGCACGCAGCAATGCGCGGGAAAACACTCCACGCAGACATGGAGCAACACGTTTGACGCGGCGTGAATACAAATGAATCCCTTTGTAGTCTGAATCGCCGGCGCACGCTGCTAAGTAGCTAATCACGGGTTTCGGTTTACGTTTTGGTTTCAATGTAACCGTGTGAATGGATTTCGGCGACCGACGACGCGATTTGACATGACAAGCCGTCGTGTGTGCGGTATTGAATGTTGTCGCCCGGAGACCCAGAAGCCTTGAGACATGCTAATACCCCAGCTTCCACTGCGTCCATCATTCACATGCGGAGGTTGCATCATTATACCTGAACACCAGTTGTTTGTGCTGCCCATCATTCCCATGCTTATGCTATGGCCGAGAGGAGAGAGGGATGCAGGGGGGACACTGTAGAAGCTAATGAGGATTCTCATTAGGATTCTCATCCTCATTCTCATGAGGATTCTCATTAGGAGGCTGAAGACCTCCAAAAGGCAGAACTTACAGGGGGGAAGGTGTCAAACTGGAAGCCATTTTCTTGATCATCCCAGTGTGCATCCTTACATTTAGTCATTTAGCAGACACTCTTATCCAGAGCGACTTACAGTAAGCCCAGGGACATTCCCCCCGAGGCAAGTAGGGTGAAGTGCCTTGCCCAAGGACACAACGTCATTTGGCACGGCCGGGAATCGAACTGGCAACCTTCAGATTACTAGCCCAATACCCTCACCGCTCAGCCACCTGACTCCCCTTACTCTTACTCTACTCCATGTCTTATTTAAATGCAGAGGGCCCCAGTGACTCCAAGGTGACATGTCAGAGTGTCTTGTAGCAGTATGTTTTGGGTCATAAAACAATTTTTTCATTCCATAGTAGAATGACAACAATAAACATTGTTGTGTCTCAGTCTACGGACCTATGATAGGATGAATTTATGCAAAAAAAGGGTTGCCGATGTAGCTCGAAACACCAAGACAGCGCCAGCCCCCCCTTGATTGGAGCAGGAAGTCTGTTCCAGAGAAGAGAATCTCTAAGAATGCCATTTGTCGTCGTCGTCGTCGTCCCCCCCCCCCGTCGTCGCTTTCAATTTGCAACACACTACTGCTTGACCCGGCGTGAACTGTTGGCAGTGGTTGCTACGGTGGGTGTTGTTACGTTTGCGGGTCTAACACACGACGTTAGCAACCTGTGTGTTGATTGTTACCGTAAAGGTGGGAGTCATGTGAATTCACGACTTATGACATATAGGCGCTGTATGGAGGCACAGGAGTCGGAACAGGAGTGTCCACGCTTGCTATGTTAGCTGCACGCCACTGTATCATTCATATGAAAACAAATGACATATTTTTTTACGCATTTTCGATGCTGTATTGGGTGGTTTACGAGTTACGTGTGACAGCAAAGGGGGGAGAGAGACATGGGGAAGACAGGCAGCAAAGGGCCAAGGGTCTGTTTTGAACTCGGCCACTGCAATGTCACCTCAGCCTACATGGTACTCGCACTGCACTAGTTTTGACTAATTGACAATTATTCGGTCGTTTTGGAACACACACATTTTCTCTCTGACATTGCGCCACTGCAATAGTTATGCGATATGCTGACCTTGCAATTTTGGAGGCTCTTCGAAGGTAATCTATCTTCCATGCATGACGTGTCACCGTGGAAGCAGGAGATATGCCATTGATCCACGACCGAAGCAACACTTCTCAATCAACACACACCTCGCAGCCCTGTGGGCACAGATTGGCCTTTTCTTTCATATTTCACACTCGGAGAACATAATTGTCAACTTTGTCAATATTCTTGGCGAGAAGTCTTCTCAATAGAGGTTGATTTACAACGTTGATTTTGATTCTTTCGTCATTTGCAGGCAGACCTTCTATACCATTCCACAGCCCATATCTAATCTAATCATTGCAGCCTCATTCTACCATTCTACATGCTGGCTAGCAGAGATAATGTGAATAGGGATAATAGTACTACTGTATACGGAGACCCAGGTATAATGTAGGCACACTTTACTAGCTGTCGTCATCAAATCAGTATAGATTGGATCCCCAAAGGTCTACAGTATTGGCCAAATCCCTGGGGGAGTTTACCTTCATTTGTGTAATTGATGACACGTGAGACCAGCTATTGACTGGTCTCTGTGGTACAATCCTGAAACAGTACCTTCTGGTATTCCAGAAATCAATGGATTTATTAGACCGTAAACCGATCTGGTCTTGAAACGTTTTTTCTATTTATTTAAATATTGAGATGGCCCTCTAACTCACAGTCTTGCGCACGGACGCTGCTTCGCCGTGAAACACGTCCTGCAGTAGAGGAGATCGATGAAAAGGATTGGGAGGAAATCCCTGGACTCATTACGCTGTTAGTCAATACAAGGAAGAGCCATGTTTCTTTCGGTGACATTTATAAGCATGCACCAGGAATCACGCAGGCTTCCAGTAATATCCGAACGCTCGGGAAAATGAGGTTGCGTCTCGTCACAGGGACGGACGACTGTCCGCGCTGAGCCGTTTCGTCAGTCGCTATCCGCTGTCCTCCAACTGAACTTGCCGGCTGACGTGGCCCCGACCAAGCTTCCTCTAACACGACCAGATACACTGTGTCCAGAGGCTCTGCTGGAACAGAGGCCGCAAGCCCAGCGTGTAAAGAGAAGCCTGATGCATGTACAGCCACGTGTAGCCCTTTTCTTAATGACTTGTTGTGCGTGTCGGTGGTGATGGATAGGGGAGCGTTCTTGCCTGATGGAAAGAAGGTTCCCCCCCCCCCCCCCCCTTCATCAGCAAGCATCAAATCATCAGGTCATGAAATATTGAGCTGAGGAGGGAGCCATTTTGACAAATAAGCTGCTTTAAAGATACCCAAGCCGGGCCTAAATAAACATCCCGCATTGCATCCACAGAGACAGCGAGTGGAGCTACTCAAGAATTTCATACCAGGGACCTTTTTTCTTCATTGGATCTTGGTCTGCAGCTGGGTCTCGACAACATCTATAAGAATGTCTGATTTGATAAGAGATGGTGCTGGAGTTCTCATTCGCGCATCTGGTTCTGAGGTCGGGCTTGGAGGAGCCGTAGAGGAGCTGTGGGGGGTCTCTCATCCCGGACCGTCCTCTGCACTGCAGCAGCGAGTGCAAAGACGCGAGAACACACGCACACACACACACACGCACACACAAATGAAGGCACGTATGCACACGTACGTGTTCGAAAAACACACACAGACACGTGCTGTACACAAATATACTTAGATATGCACACAACACACATGCACATGCAGACATGCATTCAAAATCTCTCACACACACACACGGAGGAACCTGCCCCACTATTCATAAGGAGACATGCATTCCCAGATATCCACACATCCCTGTCCTGAGTGCCAGATATGTTTGTGATATATTCCTGGCAACAAATTTCAGTGAAAGACGCAGAGGAGGACAATCAATTAGTACACTCTTCTCTAGTCCGCCAGCCATCCCAGGTCTGACAGGTGTGATAAATCAGCCATCAACACTCCCGCGAGCTGGAAGTCAATGCAGCCAGGCCTCTCATTAGCATGGTGGGACACATAGAAACACACACACACACAAACACATACATTTGCAGCCTCTTTTCTTTCTAAAACAGCCTCCCTACCGAGAAGGAGTGGACCAAACCAGATGAAAATAACTACAACTCATTGTATCAATAGCGCAATGGGCTGGAATCCTCACTCGATGTCATCTGCCGCCAAAGCTGTGACATGCTTCCAGCGGTAAACAAAGATATCATCTTTAGCATAATGCACAATGATATACCATAAGCTGACGAGATTTTCCAATTATGGCAAGAGCAGAGATTAAACATAGATGGTGTAATCTGGAGATAATAGTCACTGTAGGGGTTCCATGGAGATATTGTCCCAATATGGCGACAGTGGTTTTGATCCCACGTACCCCCTGCTGATATGAGTCCGCAGCAACATCAGCCGGCTCCCAAAGCCGGCTGCCTGATCTCCCCACTATATCAACACGCCAGCCGGCGAATCTGGCCAGATAGCGTTGGGCGATCGCCGACGGTGAGCATTCGGTGACACGCAGCGGTGTGCGGCAGAGGGGAGAGCCCTCACAGGCTGGCTACGCGTTGGGGGGGGGGGGGGGGGGGGGGGGGGGGGGGGCGGGCAACCAGTTCCAGACAAGCAGCAGCATCAGGCCAGCCCAACCTCAGCCCAACCCCCCATCTCCCCCCGCCTTCCCTCCAGGGACTCAGTGAGCTGGGGATCCAATCTGAAGCCTGGCCCATTCCCAAGGGCAGCCAGCCATCAAGTAGGGGATGTGGGAAGCCATGCAGAAATGCAGCAGTCGTACCATTTATGAGAAGACAATTACTGTGTGGGCAAGGTGTAAATTATGTATACTATGGGTTTCTTTTCTATTAGGTCCTTGGCAGATGACAGCTTTGACTTTCTGTGTTTTAGGGATGGCTGTCAGGAATGTCTTACTGGGAGGGTGAGAGGGCTCCAGGGTGGTACACAAGACCACCCTATGTCATCAGATATTAAGGAATTCACTCGAGTCTAATTACACAGGAGACAGCGAGCTAGACACACTAAACAGGAACAGAAATGCGACCATTCCGTTTGTTGACGTGAACCTCCATTTTCAGTGATATTTCATATGAAATTCCGAAATGATAACGGTATGCTTCCACCCAGAGCTTTGTGTCAGCTTTCGAATGAATAATGATCCCAATACCTGCAATGGTATTGTAGCAATATAAGCTGTGTGTTATTAGTTAGATAGAGATCGAGCTATACGGAACAGGACAGATTTCCACCCTTCTGTCCAGGCGCAACCTCCGATGCGGAGGTAGATAATGTGCTTCATGTTGATACACACGCCCACACGTGGATGGCGTGATCCTAATCTGCATTGTTGATTGCAGCAAAGGAATACATTTAAACGTGTATCCATTTGAGGTTATGAAGGGTGTGGGCGTGCGTGGAGGTGTGTGGAGGGCAGAGGCTAACTGAGTGCATTTGGCGTTTGCTAGCTGATGGGTGCGTGTCCGTGCATGCACGCGCGTGTCTGCGTGTGCGTACATGCATGCGCACGTCTTTAGCATGGGTAGAACATGTGCTCACTCCTCGCCTTCCCGCCGTACGGGTTACCATGTGACAGAAGGGCTCGGTTACAGAGCCGTCGAGCATGACCAGCTTCAGGGGAAACGGATGAAAATCAGATGTCTCTCGGAATTTTGGCTCGTCATCGAAACGTCGCCGTCTCTGCCAAGTGAGAAGTGTTCCCATCGTCTACCCGCATTCAGCCTGTTGGCACGTCTGTGTGTAATATCAAATTCATCTCACCGGCAGTGTTTCCAAACTCGAAATATGTAGATGCGGCAGCATAATCCCTGTAAATTATACGTCTTTAGCACACACAGCTCATATCCTTCATTTACCATAAACAACAGCAGGAGCAAATAATCTAATTAGCAACGACAGTCACCTAGCCCACCACTTCACTGTGACAGATGAGCACTCGACGGCTGTGAGTGAATGAGCTTGATAAACCAGCATGGCTACAGGTCTGCATAAATTACGCTGGCCCGATACCTATTGCAGAGGGGAGAAAAATCTCAGAAACGCATCATGTGAATTCCTAAACTGGATCAACACTACAAATATGTCTTGTACTTAGAGTAAAATGGCTCTGATGTTGATGTGTGTACAGAACGAGGATGAGAGAGGGTGGGGGGTTGAGCCAAGAATCTTGTCGTGGGTTGAGCAGATGGGGGAGGGATTCCGTGTCCATGAATGATGCAGACCAATGAGTTTCAAAATGGCGGCCAACACCTCTGTGTCTGGCACTCTGCGACACAGGGCTGAGTGGAGGAAATGGCTCTAAGTGGGAGGATCTGAATGCAACCCATCATCTCCTAACAGGCCCGTTCACAGTTTACAGTGCATCAATCAAATTAAAGTGTGCCCGTGAATGCTTGGTTTATCACCAGATGTCGACAAACAGATTTTTTCTTAATGTGCACAAACACGCTGAAGAGGACAAAGGCAAGAAGATTGGGCAACGGGACATTTCCAATTGAGGATTGGTTGAGTGTTGAGAAACATACTTGGACGACACCAAAGAGAGATAGAGAGAGAGAGAGAGAGAGAGAGAGAGAGAGAGAGAGAGAGAGAAATGGGGAGAGGGAGAGATAGGGAGAGGGCAGAGAGAGAGAGAGAGAGAGAGAGAGAGAGAGAGAGAGAGAGAGGGAGAGAGAGAGAGACATGGAGACACAGACACGGAGAGAAACAGATAGTAGAAGAGACAATGAAGGGTAGTAAATGAACGAACGACAAATGCGCGAAAAAAAAACTGACAATCACCCCACTCATGCTAATCATTCTGGGAATAAAGACCACACGCTAAATTCATCCGACAGGCGTTCAAATTGAGCCCTGAGAAGAACGACCTCTTGGCCCGTGCCAGAATAACTCCGTAATTGCATTTCTAACTTCTGCACCCATTCACAGGATTAGCAGAGTGCTCCGGAGTGAGCTCAGCAAGGCCTCTCCCGAAGAGCACTAAGCTATTTTTAATCATCTTTGTAGTTGTCGTGTATGCTAATGAGCCTTTCTTTTTTCTTCTTCTGTGAGATCTTTACATGAAAGCTAGCCAAAGTGGTTCACCTTCACAAGAGCCAAGGAGCAGTGGAAATAGATTAAGGAGACATTTACGTGCAATACAAAAGCCTATATTCTATAATGGTCATTCAGTACAGCACTTATACGATTATGCAAATGCAAACTCATAGCAGTCGCACATTCGGCCACTCTATACAGTACCAGTCAAAAGTGTGACTGGTACTGTATATCCACATGGGCGACCTGCTTGTTCGTGAGTTTGAAGGTGGCAGCGACGGCGGCGAAAGACACAGATAAGACCGGTACCGCGTACGCCGAAAGGGCAGGTACGCGAGCGGATGAAAAGTTAGTGCGTTGGACGTATATTTTCGTGCTGGCGAGAGAGTGCGTGCGTGTGTACGTGTGTGTATCCGTCCCCCTTGCGCGTGCGTCGAGGGACGTGACGCCGCGCTACACTTCAATTAAGATAAGCCTTTGGTGCCCGGGGGGTTCTCCTGCACCACTGTCTGTCGAGAAAAGAGCGAGGACTGAGAGAGTGAGAGAGAGAGAGAGAGAGAGAGAGAGAGAGAGAGAGAGAGTGAGAGAGAGAGAGAGAGAGAGAGAGAGGGAGGGAGAGAGAGAGAGAGAGAGAGAGAGAGAGGGAGAGAGAGAGAGAAAGAGGGAGAGGGAGGGAGAGAGAGAGAGAGAGAGAGAGAGGAGAGAGAGAGAGAGAGAGAGAGAGAGGGATAGGGAGAGAGGGAGAGAGAGAGAGAAAGAGGGAGAGGGAGGGAGGGAGGGAGGGAGGGAGGGAGGGGAGGGAGGGAGGGAGGGAGGGAGGGAGGGAGGGAGGGAGGGAGGGAGGGGAGGGAGCGAGAGGGAGAGAGAGAGAGAGAGAGGAGAGAGAGAGAGATGGAGAGAGGAAGGAGAGAGAGAGGAGAGAGGAGAGAGAGAGAGAGAGAGAGAGAGAGGAAGAGGATAGGAGAGGAGAGAGGGAGAGAGAGAGAGAGAGAGAGGGAGAGAGAGAGAGAGAGAGAGAGGGAGGAGGAGAGGGAGGTGTCAGACGTCGTCGCTGCGTGGGCTCGTCTCCCAGCAGGTGGGCCTGTCACACTTTGCTCTGTGGGGCTTCCTGCGGGCCAGCCGGCGGTCAAGCCTCCGCCCTAATGGGGCTCTGTCAGAGGCTCTGAGCGTCAAACCCAGCGACGAGGACTGTCACTGGGCAGAGGGGGACGGGGGGGGGGGGCGGGGGGGACACGACCCACCGAGAGGAGCAGAGGGACCTGTTCTCCCCGCCACTCAGACATGTCCCGGACCCGATGCCTGGAGGCAGAAATCAATCAGCGGTATGACAATAGGACGACCAGCGTTGGGCTTATGTTATGTTAAGCAGATACAGTGTCCTTATATAATGGAGGTTGTATAGGGGGAGGAGGGCAGAGAGAGATGGAGATGACAGGAAAGGACAGACAAAGAAAAAAGTCATTTCCCGAAACTCAATCTGAGACACTGGAAATGTACGGATTCTCAACACGGGGACAATGAGGGGATCCACATAGATCAAAGGTACTTCAAGGGGCTGAGCGCGTTGGACAGCCACAATCTCATGATTAGGTTGCAGGGGGCCGACCTGGTTATGATGGATCGACCTCAGTGGGCACAGACAGCAGGGCGAGGAGAGGCCCGGGCTCCATGTCTCCCCGGGGTCGGAGGGGAGGGGGAACAGGTGTGTGCCGTGCTTGAGAGTGTCGTATCCATTCGTTAACCCGGCGCCCTTGACGCCAGGTACCGTCCGAGGGCGGCGACATAACATGTCCTTAATCAGTTCCTCCTGTGTCCTACAGCCAACCTTGTGTTTGCTTTGCATCTCCTGATTTATTCATGGCTCCCTCCGACGACCACATGACTGGTGCAACCAGAAGGGCTATGGAGTGAGGAGAAAAAGAAAGAAGTAGATGGGGGGTGGGGGGGGGGGGGGTCTAGGGTGACTGTGGAAGGACCTTGAAAAGATAAAGATTTATGTGCATTTTAAGGACGAAGTGACCAGAACAGGTTCTGTCTGAAACATTTTCAAAGTGACAGGAGGCAACTCTGCTAGACCCAATGTACAGTATGTAAAGGAAAACTCCCGATTCATTCTGAAATTCTAGAAGGAACAGACTCTGCGCCGTGATGGTTACTGCTGGACACTGTTTTCATACGATTTCAGCTCTAAAGCCCCAACTCAGGGATAAAGAGTTCATTACAATATTTCATAGTCCAGAACAAGTACAAAAGTACAGCTGTGAGCTGTAGGGTTGCCAAATGAAGGTGTTGGAAAAGTGGAAATCGACTCAATCAAAAGAGCCAGTCTTTTCCACACACGATTGTGTCAGCTCCCAGAACGGAATGCATACACATGCAGAGAAACCCATAACAAAATTGCATAAACACGCACACATAAAATCCTCTGAATGCTGATGAATGACTAGACCTCATATTTCAAAAGGGCTAAAAAAAAAAAAACGATAGACATTTGACAAATGTATTTTTTCCCCAGTATCGCTTAGTTGCATGGTAGAGCACTGCCTTGCACTGTCCCCTTACAACAAGAAGGTCATGGGTTTCACTCCCACCTGGTGCACTGTTCAATGCTCAGAGGGGTCATCTTCTGGACTTGTCTGTGTGGAGTTTGCATGTTCATCCTGTGCTCACATGGGTTTCCTCCACAAAAGAACATCAATGTAAACATGCAGAACACATTGCTCTCATGCCTAGGCCATGAATAAGCATGTGGACTTGGCCGCCTGTTGCCGTTATAGTGGTTGATCATTGGCACTGGCTTCCATTGGAGGATCTCCAGGAGGCTTGAGAAAGATTTTCTCCGGCGGACACTTTCCTGGTCTCCCGGCATGCGAGTACTCATGAACCTTTCTCCTTCTTCCTGACCCTGATGCGTTCACATCCCTCCATTAAATCTGATCACTAACCCTCTCACAGAGACATTCTCCCCTGCATGTCAAAGATCGTTTGTATCTGAGCGTCTAATGCATTTCCTGATTTCCAGATTGTGCTAATCATACCGGCAGTTCCCAAAGCGACCCTTCAATTCAATCACGAAGCAACAGTGTTTGCCTCAAAACATGTACTTGTCTGAAAGGTGTGTGATGAATATTAACTTTGGTACTCTGCTGGAATGAATTGAACCTTTCACAAAAAATGAAGCGTAATGAAGGTAGCCAATATTGCACCATTACACTCATTGCTCAAACATTATGTCAATAATCAATGCCAGGCTTCAATGGGTTTATCCAGTCTTTGCATATGGCATATATATTCACACACTTCTTAACCTAGTATGTTGAAGAGGCCAATTCTGTTGATTGAAATGAGGACATGGAATTATAAAGAGTTGATTTAAAGTCCCTTTATTTAGGTAGATAAAAGGTGCACGATAACCGGATAAGAGAGTCTGCTAAAAATGACTGGTAACCCCTCTTCTTTTCTGAGGTGAGAACAGTGACAGAACTCTGAAAGCTCGAAAACACCATTTGAACACCCATGTCTAAAGGAACTATTTCCAAGCCTTGTAAAATACAGGTGCAAGCTTGTAATACATATTTGCAAGCTTGTAACTTGAAATATGAAGCGGGTATCCACATTTTTCAACCCCCAATCAAGGGACACATTAGCCTGGCATTTTCAGACCAATTCGCTAATTGCTCATTTCCAATTGTTTCTTTCGACATTACGGCTTTTCAATTTGTGTCTTTTCAGAGTTCTGTTACTTTTCTCACCTCATACATTTCCGGCATCGTGGATCTGACCTGGAAGTAAGATGACAGCTTCCAGTAAAGGTCTGGGGCCTCAATTATAACCGTGGCGTACGCACAAAACAGGATCTGAAAGAGCAGTATGCCACTTTCCAATCAAAAGTTGGGATATATAAAAGCAAACTTGATAGGAGAAGGCGTACGTCTGCACGTACACTCTGACCCCTGTGTATGAACACTTTGGAGATGGGAAATTGCCGATGCAGATTGTGAGGTGATGAATTGAAGCCAGATAGTAAAATATTACCGTGAGAAGAATCATTACACGTAGAGTGATGCCTCTCACATATTTAATCTCAGTTCATATCACACATTCCTTATAGATCTCCTTTGTCATAAACATTCAAACCGGCGGCGTTGTTTGTGCTTGTGCTAGCGAGCCATAACTATTCCATAGCAGCGACAAATAAAACAAAGCAAGGTTAGACCCATGACATATTGTGGGTTATGTTTGATGTGTGCTTGTCGGCACGTGTGTGGGTGTGTTGTGCGTATGCACAGCTGATTACACTTGTATAGAGAGTTTCCCAAATGTGAAATGACTCCTGAGAGATGGTAAGTCCCATTTTCAGACAGTAGGAAAACATAATTGATGCTAGGGTGCCTTTGACTACACTGATCTGACTATCATGTCTTTTACCCAATCTATCACTGTTGAACTTCCTACATCACTCCCATATGTTCTCATATACACAGATACTCTCATATCAGAATGAACACTCCAGCAGTGCACAGTTTAACCGTATTACTGTAGTTAATGTGGGATATTTTCGTTCGTCAGAAGGTTTTTTGGGTCAAGGGAAAACTCGGAGTGGAATATCTTTAAGAATCAAGGTAGCTTGATGGTTTATTCAGCAAAGCAACATTTTATACAGCATTTTCATATATACAACATATTCATAGTCAACATGTCGAAATTCCCCCTCCCTCCATACGACTATTTCCCAAGATTATCCCACAATCTTTCCACAGTTCGTTCCCCTTCCCGTGAATTGTCCCGTGCACGAGATCTCTCTAAACTCAGCTCGACCTGCTCTCTCTGCTCCCTTTTTCTCCTTCGTTGGAAGACAAGGTTACTCCCAAAGGGATAAAAAGGAGAACTAGCTCCTTTCCTTGGCTCCTGTTTGGAGGTTTCTCCTTCTAAACTTTGGTCATACCCCTCTTTTCCCCACGATTCCGTTCCATAGGAATGTGTTGTTCTCTCATTTGGGACGCCACTCTCTGGGTCAGTTTAAGGACGACCAACAAACAGACAGATAATGAAACCCAGACCTCAGCCTTCTTCCCAACACCTGGACACGCCTACATATTAGCCTACAGTACATAAAGTCAATCAATTTTCGCCACAACATTAACGACAAGGAACATTCTGTGTTTAAAGGGGTGATAGAATGATTTTATAGGGCATTTCCATATGTAACATTGGTTGGGCTGAAAATGGCCTGGTGCTGTTCTATCAAATGAGTTGAAGACCACATGAACAGCCTTGGACATCATCTGTAGATGTCTGGGAGGATATCCACACCTGCACTGGAGACATGGGTTATCATGGTTGTCGTGGTTATCGTGGTTATCGTGGTTATCGCGTAACACAGGCTTTACCGTGTGGTTGTTTCACCGTCAGGCATCCAGTCCTGTATCAAGATATCGTGTCAAATTGAACTGTACCCTTTATCTTTCTTTGTGTAAAGTGTTTCGTGGGACCTCTCTGTGGAGGATTGTGTTGTAGCGTAGAAATGTATTTAATATAGGTCATATAGGCTAATATGTGGGGATGTCCAGTAATAGTGAAGAAAACCGAGGTCTGGGCTGCACTATCTGTCCAGCTGAGATCTGTCCAGCTGTATCATGTTGATAACTCGTCTCAGAGCAAGGCGTCACAAGTTGGAAAGAACACATTCCTGTGGCACAGAATAGTGGGGAGAATCGGGGGTGTTGCCAGAGTTTAGAAGGAGTAACCTGAAAACAGAAGAAGAATCCTCAGAACAGAAGCCAGAGAGGAGGGCTTGTTCTCGTAGTCGAAGGGGTGAACTGGGGTTTGAGGAGAAAAGGGAACATAGAGAGGGGGTTGAGCGTCCATCAGAGAGATAGGGAGCTCGTACACGTGACGCATCACGGAAAAAGGGAACAAACTATGGAAAGCTCATGGGGCAATATTTGGAAATAGGATTATGGAGTCTCCAGCTTTTTCTGTCTTCCTTTCTGAACTGCTGCATTGCTGAATAAAGCATCACGTTGCCGTGATTCTGAAAGATATTCCACTCCAAGACTTTTTCGTTTGACCCAAAAACCCTGTCTGCCGAATGAAAATATCTTACAATTGTAAGGAGGGGCCTCCTATCTCGGCATGCCACCTAGTGCTGACTGCACTTCACTGACAGAGCCCTGCATTATAACTGCTGGAACACTCTGGAACACCAGGTCTTGAAACTCCAGCAATCGCTTTTCCTGAATAAAAAAAAAAACGCTTCACGTGAAGAGATAACATAGAACACACTATCGTAGTCTATTCTGTTAAATTCTACTCTACTTCAACCTGAGGGATTCACCGTGGAAGAGTCTTGAAGTAATCAACCACTGAGGCGTGGCGGCCATCGCACTCCTGGCATGTGCACTCCAGCTCTGTTGCCTAGGCAACAAACGACGGCATTAAACCCCATTACGAATGCCTCGCAGAAATGATTTGGTCCAGGTATGCCAGTCTCGATATTATTATTTACCGTCATGTCACTCACAGTTATTGTGTTCAGGTAAAGGAAGTGTGTTGAGTTGAGCGCAAAAGCCAGATAGCTTAGGCAGACGATGGAATACAAATGTCAAACACAAAGATAAAGGCATTTAAAGAACTATCTGTCTTGAAACACAGCTTCAGACTTGGCTGGAGGCAGGAGCTGAAAAACTAAGGAAAGACTATTGGAATTCCTGGTGCACCTGAACTCCACAGCCAGTACAGCAAATGGATGAAATATGTCAGCACTCCATAACCTCACATGTGAGATCAAACACAATATTTCTGGAGGGACATAGAAGGCTGATACCAGTTACAGATCCACAGCCAAGCCATTACTTTCTGAAGGAGAGAAGGATCAGTTCTAGGAGTTTTTGCCCAGCTGGGCCACCATGCAGAGCAGAGAATGACCTGCAGAGGGAGAGAGAGAACAAAATTTTCCAACAAATTCCAGTCCCACTGAAGTAGAGACTGGTCAGTGTGTGTGGATGAAATCCTTCAAAGATGAGAAGCGGGAAGCAGGCTTCTGGGTGCAAGATTTCCTCACGCCTCAAGATGTCATGGCAGAAAGCAGAAAGACTAAACTAACACCGGAGCATCACATTTATACAGCAGGCATTGCCTATACCAACCTGTATGAGATACCTGTGTGGCAACCTGTGGCAGAGCTACCATTAATGACAGAAAATGTGCTCCTCATTCACTGCGAGGCAGGCCGCGGAACATGGCGCAGTGCATGGTACACTCGGTATGCTGCATAGCAATGGAAACAGCGAAAATACCTAACGTGGCACCACGCCTGTGGGGAATCAAGGGCTGAGCTGCCACAGGGCTGCCGGTACAATGGTGAGGGGGTAATAGTGCAGAAAAGAACACAGGGAAGGAAAAAGGCCCAGAACGCAACATGCCATTTGAAATGCAGATGCCAGCAGATGCAGATGCCAGCTAACACAGTGAACCGCCGCGGTACGACAGGAGCGAGGCGGCACGCCTCCCCAGGGAGTCTGCGCCTCATCGAAGTAGGCGGGCTCTCAACAGCCACAGGCCTGTGGGAAAGAAGTAAGTAAGTAAGACTTTATTTATATAGCACATTTCATACAAGAATTGTAGCTCAAGGTGCTTTACATAAAATCAATAAAAACAATAATACAAGTGATAAACAATTCAAACAAAAATAAAAATCCCAATAAGATCTCTGTTCAAGAGAGAAAACAACTTTAAAAGTAGGAAAACCCTTTTGAGATAAAATTACTTAAATGCCACGTATGCTGCCGATGTTGTGCCGTTTGCCGTTCACGTTTCCGATCCTTTCACCGTCCGTCCGACACGCTGACAAAGACACTCTGGTCCTCTGAGTCCTTGTGTGACTCTGGTGCAGCCATGGGGGAAGATTCAGAGGGGAGTCATGGAGGAGGGCTGACTGAGTAGCAAAAGAGAGAGCTGGGGTTGAGGGAGGTGAGGCCTGGGAGAGGGTTCTGACAGGAGAACCAGGAGGAGATGCAGCAGAATGCTAATCTGGGTCGAATTTTTGGCAGACAAACGGATGCATCGTTTTTCTCTTCTCAAAGCCTGAGCAGAGGCTTCTGTCGGCAAACTGGTCAGGGATGGAGAACAGGGATGGAGATCGCTTGTTCCTTCTGTTCCGATCTTCCTCATCAGACAAATATGTTGCGTTTTTCTTTTTCAGTTCACGGAAAGAGAGGAAACAGAATGAGGATGTTGTAAGAGGACACGTGAACTTTTCACGTGAAGGCCATCATTTCTTGATTATCGGGGCAATCAAGAAGTATCACTGTGAAAATGGCATAGTACATTTAGCCACAGTGATAGTTCTTGATTAACCTGCAGTATATTGTACATGAGGTTTGTTGCTGTAACTTCACATAGTCCAAAGTAATTGCCACCTTACATTAGATTGCAAATAATTAGCTAGTATAACAGTTTCATACATATTTTATTCATATAACCCATATTTATAAAACCTTGTTATAATTGATGCTGTTACATAGGGTTCTGTAAATGGTTCCATTTATGTTGTTGATGGGGCGTTAATAGGCGGGACACACCTTTTGACTTTGACTATATAAACAATAAAGTAATAATAACGTTTTGTTTTTTCACATTTAAATTGTTGTCTGAACCGACCCGAGGGGGAAATGACATCCCTGGTGCACAACATGTTTACTATTTGCTTGTTAATATTGGAAAACACAGGTTTACTGGTGGATTGTTAATCCAATAACATATTGATTGTAATGAGACAGAATGAACATGGTGTAAACCATATAACCATGCCAACTTATTTCATGCTATAGAAAATGACTGGTATGAGACTCAAATCTTGAGATTGGCTTTTGTTTGCCACATTAATTGATATTCTAATTCTAATTAAAAACAAGAACTATTTCCCATTATCATATTCTATGAGGTATCAATTCATCATACCATGACACAATATAATTGGTTCGCCATGTTTGTCGTCAGTTGTTTGTGAAAAATGGTGTTAAGTGATCTCGTATAGTTGTCTGCTGTGTTCTGGAGCCATCAAGTTTGGGTTATACCTTTCCTCCTGCAATATAGCATAGCTATTATGAGAAATTTGCTACTGCAATTTGAACTGATAATGTACTGAAAAATGTAATTTTTACCATGTAATGTAATTGTAATTTTAAATGTAATTTTAAATGGTAAATTTGGTAATTTACCATTTAAACCGCTGGGAGTTCAATAGAGAACTAAAGTTTGCAGATACTCAAAGCTTGCGTTTAAATTCCCCTTAAAAAGACACATTTGGGAATCTTGGACAAATTTTGCGGTAGAGGATTGTGAAACAGCTACAGTCAAATACTCTAACCATATGCCATGACTCAGGGTTCAAACTCACTGTACACATTTCCATTTGTCAATAAAGATGGTTCTGCTGAATAAGATCCATTGACCTGCTTCAACATGACTGACACCCTATGGGCACTGCGCCAGCTGCAAAATGGTTCATTTGTTTATAACCTGACAATCACAGGGAGTTAGACCTGAGAACACCTCAGTCTCCAGCCAAGCAGAAATATTTGTTTAAACATGTAAGGATTACATACACAGACATGGCATGATCCTCTTTTGAAGGTGCTGAAAACCCGTTTCTCCGCTTGGTCACTTGATGAAAACGGCGTTTCTCATAGTTCCGTTTACCATGTTGCCACAAACCACATCTGTTTGTCTCTGAAAGGTTGGACACCCATGTTTTAGCCCTTGGTACTAAAGTAAAACTACTGTTTTGAAATTGGTGCCCAATATATTTATCGATCTTGATAAGTTACAGAATTATGCATAACAGTATAGGTGACCTCGTAGTCTGTTGATGAGCACAGGTCCAGAGGGTTATAGCCAACAGCGTCCATTAAATCCCCCAAGCTAAAACAATTACACACCCATGGTTCAAAGATCTTACGGAGAGATCAGGTCAGGTCAACCTCAATGCTCCATGTAAAATGCTTCTCCCCATTGATCAAAAGTGAGCAACGGAAAAACAAAATACAGATGACTTTGTTCTACCTCATGCATGGGTGGCCATTTTGCTCCCCTACGGGGTCTAAACACAAGGCTGTGGATTCAGACAGCAGTACAAATGTTGCTAGTGGGGATCATGAGAACCATTAGCCCCTTTCCGGCTGTTTAGCAGCCCGGGCCTGGTGAGGGGGGG
The DNA here is from genome assembly GCF_038355195.1 of Osmerus mordax. Lineage (NCBI taxonomy): Eukaryota > Metazoa > Chordata > Actinopteri > Osmeriformes > Osmeridae > Osmerus > Osmerus mordax. Next base: position 5,081,819 of record NC_090069.1, on the reverse strand, counting down.
GGGGGGGGGCTGGGGGCCTGTGGCGGGCAGCCAGGGCCCCTCAGTGGGACATGCCATGGGGTTAGTATAGAGGGGGTAAGGAAAGGAGACGTTTGGGAGAATATCGGGGGGCCGAGGGAGGGAAATGATAAAGGGGGGGATGTAGAGGTACGACCACAGGTGTTTGTTTAAGAGCGGCCGCGGCAGGCTTGTCAGAGCTCTCAGGGAACTGCTGTGGATGCATGGGGGGGGGGGGAGGTGGGGGGGGGGTGGTTCTCAAAGAAAACCATTGGGTGCGTTGGGTGGTCTCGCTAATGGTGGTCTCGCTAATGCATGTCATCTCCCACTGGACGGCTTTCATGCTCAGACAGCACGGTCAGGTCGAGTGGACTCCTGCTGAATACAAGGAATGGTACGAGGGGCGAATGGGGAATATCGCATTGGAATTCAGCAGGTTCTGTTCAACCTCATAAAAAAAAAAGCCTACATGGCTGGATATGAGTTGTGCTGGATAAGAGTTGTGCGTCACAAAGGAAAATAAGTCATATGAGAATAGCATGATTGGAATACAATTCCTGCCTAGTATGAAACATTACTGTCGAATGTCTTCCTCCAACAGGTGCATACCTACATCTGGGTTTTACGAAGCACTATCAAAAGAAATCCTGATACTGAGCTCAGAGAGATCTTGTTTCTGAGGGAAAGTGTCTCCCTCTGTTGGATGAAGGGCAAACTGCACTTAACCAAGACACAATGACACCCAGACTTCTCACATCCCCTTATTGTTAAGTCATAACTTATGCAATATTTCTACAGCTAAAGGATATTAGTTATTACACTAATTGGATGGTACAATTAGCTTCCCAAAACAAGAAATTCAGCATGTGACCTAACATTATCACATGACTCCTGCCCTTAAGCAAATATACTCATATAGCAGGTTTTCATCATAGTCATTATCATGACATTATTCATTTTGTTTGTTGGTTCTGCCGTAAGTAATGGCTGTGTGTATTTTCATCAAACCCTCTCAGCGGCCCTGCTCTCTGGTCAGGGTCAACATGTTAATACAAACAAAGAGATTAACTAGCAGGTGAAAGACTAGTCTCATAATATGCTCAATGACACAACCGTCCAGTTCAAATAAATCCGCCATGGAAATGACCACAAAAAAGACAAGCAATTGCTGTTCGACAAAAACAAAAAGAGGTTTTATGATGATAAGATAATCTGATGATAAGATTTAATACAATTTTGTACAGCGATCCCAGTATTTGCTTTATTAGCATGTGTATGATACTGTCATTGTTGAAAGAGGAGGAATAAACAAGATTAAATAATGACTTCAGTATGTATTAGTAGAATGTATGTGAAATGATGCCCTACTTGAATGTTTGCATTAAAGACATAAAAATTAGAACAATCTCTTTTGATGTTAAATGCCATTTATATGCTTTTATATACATATATTTATACTTTAAGGAAACAGCTATATATGCAAGACATCTGTTTCCAATTCCAACAGATTTAGTTTGCCCCATCTGGCTCATGACAATTTGAAATCTTACCCCAATTTAAATGTTTTTATGCGACTTAGATTTCTCTATTTGCTTATGTTTTATAGAGTTTTAGGTCTATTTTTTACCTGGGATTTCTGTCAGTCCTGGGAATAAAGGAATGAAGGAATTACAATACTGGTTCAACTTTCATCGTACCATTTCAAGACATAAGTCTAGGAGGTAAAAACTAGACTATAAGACACTAAAAATGCAATGCTTTCCTTATGGTCATGTCATAAGATATTTTAGGTTTGACAGATGACCAATCAGGCAACCTCATTGCCAGTTTGAGCAAACAGTATTGGAGTGTATGTGTGTGTGTGTCTGTGTTTTTTTGTCTCAGTTTGCATCTACAAACGCAGCAGTGACGCATAACTCATAAAACAGTCCTCCTAAAAAGAACCCTAACATCCTCAATTCTATAACTCAGCTTGGGATCCTAAATAAGATGTTTTAATCAGAAACAGAGCAGTCGGGGACAGTGCGGTATCCTTAGCAAACACTGGTTCTCTTTTACACACGGAGCCAGGGAAAAGTAATTAGGACCCTTCATGTGCTGAGAAGCTGTGATTGGTCATCTCACATGCCCAGACTGAGAACACCCCAGGAGGTCATGCACTGACACCAGCTCAAAATACACAAGTGCTCTATTTCTGTTTAAACCCAGACTCACCCATTTTTTTTTCTCACTCTGTCTCTTTTAATACCTTTAAAATCTGTCAGCAGGAAACTTGAACTGCTATATCTCAATTGCATCTTGTTCACTGACATTTCTCACAGTTCCTCCCAATGTCTTCAATCTTTAAAGTTATGCTAGTTGCAGACAGTTTTGTCAAAAGATTGAAAAGACTTTGATTAATACAATATCAAATGTCTCTGGGGGGGATTTGTAGTTTATGGATTCCATGGTTACCTTGATCAACACACTATCCTCCAGATAATTAGCAGAAAATGTATTTACTGTACTTGAAAAAAAAGAAGAAACCTTTATTGATCATGCAATTGACGCAAACAAACACACACACACACACACACAGACTCGAGTGATCCATCCCCATTTTACTATCTGATTTGTTCTACAAACTACATTGAAAAACCAAAACACGTTTCTAAATTACATTTCAGCTTTACTTTTTAACATCGTTCTTCCCATTCTAGTGTAAACATGTTCAAATCAAATATAAATAATTCTGCTTGACAGACATTACAACAATGTACCTCCCTTTCTTTCCAAGTCTGTCTTACATTTTTACTATTACCTTGTTATGTTGTTTGGAAATTATCCTACATCACTGCATCTGTCTAACAAACAAATGAATTCACTCTGGTTTTCTGTTTGTTTCTACTAAGATCAGTGTACCCAGATGGAAAAACAGCCTTGTTGCTGGCATGCCAGACCACACATCCACTTATAAGAGCCTCTTATCACAGAACATTAATGTTGGATAAACACATGACAGCATGAGAAGTAGGTGCACTTAAACTTTGGGGATTTTTTGTTCTATGTAAAATATGTGGGATTACACCAGGTTGTAGTATAGTATTTTCTGTATTATTAGTTTGGTAACAAGTTTGTTTTTTCACTGTATTCTGTGGAACATATGGAAAAATCACTCTACTTTTCCTGATGTCTAATATCGGAATGACAGTTTCATGTTCACATAATTAGACAAATCTCTCCAGCGTTTGTCCAAGGAACAATGACAAAAAACTAAGATATTTCTCACATTACAACAGAACAAAAAGTGATTACATGATACGTTTTACATTCACAGTTTCAATGGTACAATAATTCCGCCAGCAAACTAGTTTACTATTCAAAAATGGATCCCAACTATCACGTAGTGGGAGATACTTATATTTAGTAAAGTAGGTACATTGTTCAAACTATGCATTGACATTAATGGCGGGTTTGCGACCACTAGATGGTGCTCCTATAGAAAATTGGGAGATAAACACTTAGGATTTTTGCAGTTTACTGTACCAAACTAAATCCTTTAAAGATCCTTTTAAATTGTAGGCTGTGGTGGAGTGTTGTAGCAACAAAAAAAACTGCTGAGGTTATGTGTATGAATGCGAGCTCATGGCAATTTTCATGTGGATGGGTTCATTTAGATCAACCTCAAGTAATCTATTCAAATTACACGTTTATCAGGATTGTTTAAAAATATACTACAATCTTAACATAATTCCTTCTGACCATTCTAATTCCTCGTATCTATTGATAAGGGGTATCAGGGCCATTGATTTAGACGTGTACGATTTATTTACCGTCAGACTATTTAAACAACTCAATTTATTTGCACAGACGTCTGAGTATGCATTAACTTGTTTTAGGTGTCTCCTGTGAACGTTACCCTCTAAGGTAGAAACGTATCTACTACAATAGGCCTCGATTGTCTTGGTAATTTTGAGTAGACTATAGGCTAGTTTGTACCACCATGGCACAATCCAATTTCAACCTTCCCTCGGAAAATGTTAACAACGAGTTAGTTTACTTTAACCATATAGTTGTTCCTTAAATTAACATGCTTGAAACAATGACCTTTTTATATTTTCTCTAAAATCAGACAAACATTACAAATGCTTCCACTGGGTAGTCCTCTAAGTGCCAATGGCTCCGTAATACACGCGATCAAGCTTGATGATTCTGTTCAATTTCGCATATTCTCAAAAACACTTCATTCTGGAAAATCTACCCGTTGAAGTAGCCTAAATGTGTTCTCCACCCGCTATGATCCACGGGGGACGATATGCAGATCCTTAATCAGATTATTGCACAGTGTGAGAGTGCGCAGGGGGAGGGGGTGGAGGGGGCCAATGTAGGTTGTGGCCATGCTTGTCTGACAGAGATGCTCACGCACTCAAACAACATCGTGAGAGAGTTCTGAACTACTACCGGAGTTGTTAAAACGGAAAGGACTTGATGAGAAAACGTCATCTGGAATTGTTGGTACATGTTTTTGGACATCTTTGGAGCAAGGTCTACTTTTTATGATGATAATGCATCCTATTTTACATTTCGATCAGCGATGGTAATATTTCCATTTGCGGACAAGAGAGGGAATATAGTCAAACACGATCACCTCTCCGCTGCATTTCTGTGGACGCACGAATAACCTGTTGCCCGCACGGGCATCTACAACTTTTGAAAGATCTAGAATCTTCTACAAGTTTCAAACATTCGGATTTATGTTGATGTAGTGCCTTCTCACGTGTCATGAAAGCACGTTGTAAGGGGGAAATGTCCAGTGTCACCAGAAGGACGAGTATGTGACATTGCTGTATTCTTACCGAAGTAAACTTTCAGCACATTCACCCAAGCGAAACAGCATTTTCAAGTTAAACGCAGCGTCGCACCAACATGACTTTGTACACTAGTATGGCGGGTACATGCCGCTGTGTTTTAAGTAATTTCATTGAATGGAAATTAGGCAAATAACGTAGTCCCCGTGGATTTGGATTTGAGTACCCTGCAACACGTTGTGAAAATACCGTGAACGTTTTTGCTACGATGCTGGTCACTTGGGGCGCATTAATTCAAGCGTTCCTATTATTGCTGGTGAAAGCTGACCAATGGAGCCTCAAGGAATCCTCTATCTGTGAGCTAAATAGAAAAGTAAGTATTTGTAGTAAGTATGCATTATTCACTTAATAAGGTATTAGATACCCCCCCAAAATAAAATAAAAATACCATCCATACTTGACAGACAGGCTACTGCATACATTTAAAATTGAATATGTAAAGGAACCACTGTTATCTCGCCTACATTTAAACATGTATTTTATTGTGCGTAATAATTATTAGGTTACTTTCACCCATCAATCATACAAATATGAGTTTTTTTTCCCTAAACAAGTTTTAATTTGGTCACAAACTGTAGATCGCGCAATTTAGATGTGTATTGCCTCCAATGTCTCCTATCTTTAAGTGCCCTATTAATAAGAAATGATCTTAAGCGATCTTAAATTATCTTTAAGCGCTGGAATTAATCGGCTCAACAGCTGCCTGAATAGAAGTGTGGTGTTTTGGTCAAAGACAGACTACCTTTACCTTGTATAATATTCATAGACTTGAGATGAATCAATAAGATCAATAAGATGAATTACGCAATGCATATTATATAATACCCTGCTTTTTATTTCTCACAAATATGCATGGAATTATATCACCCACCTTGTCTACAGACTTGAAAACAATTGCACTTATATTGTTTCATTTGCAGCAAAGTGATTTAAACTCCTTCCTATGGACTATAAAAAGGGACCCTCCATCCTACTTCTATGGCACCATTCACGTTCCCTACACAAGAGTCTGGGACTTCATCCCGGAGAACTCCAAACAAGCCTTCCAGCAGAGCAGCATTGTGTACTTTGAGTTGGACCTGACAGACCCATACACAATCTCAGCATTAACCAGCTGTCAGCTACTTCCTCAAGGGGAGAACCTGCAGGATGTGCTGCCCAGGGACATCTACCGGCGGCTCAAGAGGCACCTGGAGTATGTGAAGCTCATGATGCCGTCATGGATGACCCCTGACCAGCGAGGGAAGGGCCTTTACGCAGACTACCTGTTCAACGCCATTGCTGGGAACTGGGAGAGAAAGAGGCCGGTGTGGGTGATGCTGATGGTGAACTCGCTCACTGAGGCAGACATCAAGACGCGTGGCGTGCCCGTTCTAGACCTGTACCTGGCGCAAGAGGCGGAGCGGATGAGGAAGAGGACGGGCGCCGTGGAGAAGGTGGAGGAACAATGCCATCCTCTGAACGGACTTAACTTCTCTCAGGTGAGTTGTGAAGTTCGATTTTTATTTATTTATTCTTTACAAGCGTTTCGAGTTTAGCCTTTAAAAAAGCTTCTTAGGGGGGGAAATCTGAAGTTTTTTTTTCGAGACCAAGAATGGTTGACTGTAAAGAAAGGGCTCCATGGTTCTTTCACCACACTCAGGTAGGTGTGGTCTAAGATCAGCTGAACAAATAGTCTGCTGTGCGAGTGTCTTCCGTTATTAAGAAAAAAGTTCAACTTAATGGTTTTCGTCTGAATTCAACAGAAAAAAATGAAAAAAACTTGTTTAACCAAGGGTGTGTGTCAGCCAATTTGACCCCTGCAATTATGTGTGTCCTTCAAAGCACACAGTTGCTATGAAATCATGTTGAGTATTGTGGAATTTCTGCTAATACTCATTCGGAACTAAGGGGATTACACATGGCAATTTTACTTAACACCCAGAAGCCAAAGCAATGTTATTTTAAATCATGTCTTCGCAGTTGAAGTCCATAAACTCCAATGCACAATGTTACGGCCATTTGTTTTTCACTTTTAAAGGATTAATAGAGCCAGTAGAAATAGGACATTTTCAGTGGCAGCTGGCCTACTTTGTAGACCATGATGAGGTGAGAGATCTCCTCTCAGTGCAAAACCAACTCTTTTTCTGACAACGAAGGTCATTTAATTTCCACGTTTGCTCTTGCCTTTTAAGTAAGCATGACTGGTCTTTAACACCGTGTTCAGAACTTCTGAAGAGTAAGCCCTGCTGGCACATTACGCTAAGTGATCTGGTTTTAGACAACAATGGACTTATGAAGAACTGTCCTTTCGGTCTGTCTACTCTGGAACTGAATAGACATTCCACACTTCAGCAAAATAGCCTGCTATTGAAAGTGATGGTTTCTCTTTCCCCGTCACTGGGAGTAATGGTCCATGGAGAAATGATGAGTGCTCGTCTCAGTGTACATCTGTGAGGGAGTCGAAGGCAGGCGAGGTAAGACAGTGCCGTTCAAGAACAAACTGGACATGGGTTTCATAGACTTGTCCTCTCCTTCGTCACTTATTACTTTGCTGTTTTTGACACACTCCTCTCCATATTTTACATAATAATATTAGATGAAGGGGGAAACTTACTGACCTATATTTCTAATGATCTTTTCTTGAATGAATTGTATAGCATTTTGAAATGAATGCCCTGCCACACATGATCAAAACAGACCTTTGTGATGACAGGGGCAGTTCTATGGGCATATGTGAAGCCCTCGGTGACATTGCTTGTAAAAAGGGCTATACAAATACATTTTGATTTGATGAAAAAGTATGTCTAAATGTGCTTGGAAAATTAGAATTTGGTGGCCTCTCTCTACCTGTAGGGAGTTAAGTTCTGCGAAAAGTTATTTATTAAAGACCAAAAACCAACCATACCTTTGCATTAGCCTACATGGAACCAAGTGTGCAACTTTTTATAGCACCAGTGATTTTAGCTTCATTGTGATATTCGCTATCCACAGCAAGGGCACTCTACAATCGACCATTGTCGATTGTAGAATAATTTGATCGCAGTAGCACAAAAACAATTTCAACATGCTGCACTTTTGGAATTAATCAAGCGAATTTTTGATAATTTTACAGCATCAGAAGAATAAAGTAATACCTGATACAGGGAACCCACATGAAAAAACAGATTATCTCCTCCTTACCAATGTTCTTTCCTATGTCATTCAGAAAGGACCTCTGTATTACCTATTTATATGCATACTTGTTGTTAAATTAAGTGTAATAGTTATGCAAGTTCCACTGCTTTGTGAATACAATAGATTTCCTTATTTTCCCTGCTGGGCACTATTTGGGCAAGCTGCCATTGATTTGTTGAGTTTGCCCACAGCGGAAAATCTGTCTGAACCACTTGGTAATCAGATTAGATCTTAATGAGCGATGTTTCAACTCAGAATGGAACAAAGACGAACATGCCATCCCCCTCCTGATTAGGAAGATTCCAGAATATTTTCCTAAATGGTGAAAGGATTCTTTTTTTCTTGGTAGTTTGCGCTCTTCTTCTGTTTGTAATATAGGTTGTACTTTTTGGGATGAAGTTTGATGTGCTTTAGAAAGAAATTGAACTGATGGTCACAGGCAGTGTGCATTTTAAAACTAGTTCATGATTGTACATTTAAAAAAACCGAACCGTGTATCACTCTTAGAGGAGAGTGATGAGTGACACGGTCCCATCGTACCGTACTGATATTCACATCTGCAGTATTGCCTTACGGACTGAAGAGCATGTCTTCACAGCTCCCCTTCAGAATTGAATACATTTCACATGGAGGTGCCTGGTTTCCTTAGTTGTGTTGACCAAACAGCCAGATATTATATGTCACACATTCCGCAGGTGTTTTCTGTCCAGATGGATGTCAGGGTACACCAAGGATGAAGCTGCGGCCTATTTACATCTCAAATGTTCTCCCATTTACAGCAGTGGGTTGCATTGCATTCTGGGTTGATTTCTACCTCCGTAACTTGGAATAGGAGCATACATGGAAGCTGATAATAGTTCCCCAGTTGCCAAAGCCGTTTTTTTCCGTCACTGGGTACAAGGCTGAACCTTGAAAATGTGTGTTATATGGGCTGCTCTCGAATAGTGCCGTAGGCTTTTCTGGGTTGTGTAACACAAGCTTGTGTAGCTCAAATGGGGATTTAATAGCTTGTCTCTGTTTTAACACCAGGTCATGAAAACGTGCGGAGGCCAGGGAACCTGGCGGAGGGCCTACTTGAGAGACCAGTGCTTAGAGTCAGACGTAGTAAACACAAGGATAGGGGATTGAACAAGCTTGGCTGTTTGTAGTTAGCGGAAATGCACTACATGTCAGGGCACCAGTGATGTTTTAGATCTTTCCCTGAGCCTGCCACAAGCTCCAGAAGGTCTGAATTTAGCTACTTTTGGACATCTCTAAAGGTTTAGACAAATTCGTTTTTAAAATGTAATCATTAAATCACCAAAAGCGGTGACGTTATGTCATGTGAGTAGTAGCTAGAATGAATTTGACACGAGAATAAAGTTTCACTTTGATAAAATCCGCCATCCCTCACATCAAGAGTAGCATTTTTTTGGGTGCTGCAATGTGTGACAGAAGTTCACCTAAATATTGTTAGTTCATGATCACGAGTATGATTACTGCCAGAATAAAGTGCAGTAACTCAAAGAAGCATAATAAAAAAGCCAGCACCAAATACAAGTCCAGATGTAATTACAGATAGGCCTATTGCTATCTCAGTTCGTTTCAACAGTCTAATACACATCAAATCGTTTTCCGTGTAGTATTCCAAGGTTTCATAATTTAGTGAAAGTCGAAACCCTACTCTCATACTGAGGGCTATTGCTGTCATCCTAAGCCCTCCTAGTGTAGGAACATGTAAGTAATTAACACTCAATTTCAATTTCTTTAAGCCCTGTCATTCAAGGTATTGTCCCGGGGCTGTGTTGCTGGGAGAATAGAACAGTTGCCCCAGGCCTTCATTAGCACCAACCTACAGTCAATCACCATTAGCATATGTAATAGTTAGCAGCAAGTACAGGAGTATTGAGTCGTCATTGGCAGATACACATAAATTGTGAATGGATTAACACATAAGTAACCGTGACAATTAAAACAATCAAGACCAGTAGAAAACGTTCCATTTCTATTGTTTGAATCGGAGGACCATCGCTCTGACTCGTATACTGTTAAGCCGTTTGCTATATGAATTAGATCGTGCCTAAACCATCCGTTAAACCTACTCAAAGAATCTGAAAGGAAATGATACCGAATGTTAAATCCGTAACTAGAGACGTCAACCCCCGAGAATCTACATGTCAGTTTCCGTGTTTGTCGACTTTTCTCAGGAACTAATTCCACCTGAGAGTGTGGCCAGATGTATCCGAGACATTCAGGACCAATTATAGCCCTTGCCACCTGGCAGGCAAATATCTGGACTGTCTAATGCATGTTCATTTACATTCATTTATTCATTTCGTCATTTAGCAGATGCTCTTATCCAGAGCGACTTACAGTAAGTACAGGGACATTCCCCCCGAAGCAAGTAGGGTGAAGTGTCCTGCCCAAGGACACAACGTCATTTTGCATGGCCGGGAATCGATCCGGAAACCTTCTGATTACTAGGCCGATTCCCTAACCGCTCAGCCACCTGACTCCCCATGTTGAACACACCTATATCCACGGTGAGAGGAGCTGTGGAAAACGCAGACGGAATTCATCTTCTCCTCTTCCACCCAGGCGACGTTTGTAAATACAGAAAAGCACTCACTATCCGACAGTCTGGCGTAGAAGCATGTCGTACCTTGGGACTCCTTGTGTTAAAATGACAGTTAAAAAGGTATGAAGGATAGATTTTCATGCTTGCGCTAAGGATTTGGATCTGAATGGAACATTCTTCCGTTTGACAAATGAACAGATGATAGCGTACCATTTTGACAGAGAGCTATGGTTTTGGATAATTGGAAATGTGATGGTCTGTTGCTTTGACTCAAAAGAACAAAATCACCGTTCATCTTTGAACACATGCGTATGTGTGTTATGTGTGCTGGCACACTCGATATGTGTGTTGCCATTTTATTGCGCTAACAGATAATCCCTGTTAAATTGATTGACTTCCAAAGGCTGGTGTTTGCCAAACATGGAACACATCAGTGATATGAGGGGTTATGTCAACAGTCGCACTTGCAGCTGTGGACGGACATACTTCCAGTGCGTTTCTGAACATTATTTCAGGTAGATACTTGACTTCAGTGGGATTGTGCGGGAACTGTAATCGTAGTCGGTATTGAGAAAGATGAACCCTTTCATTAGAGGCTTTTCTTGCTGGCCTGTCTTCTGAGTGACAACAATAGTTGAACATTTCCTCTGTGGAAACGTTCTGTGGTGATGCGAACCATGCTCATTTGAGAATAATCTCCCGGGTTTACGACATGAATAAACTGTGCCACCATCCGTTTATGACTGTATACGAACACACAGGGAGCTGTGCTCACTACTTGACAGATGAAGTCCGACGCAGCTGTGAATTCTAAACGGAGGCGGCGACGTTTCCAAACCCTGCAATGTTCGTCCAAAGTAGCGCTCCGTTTAAAAAATAGAGATAATCCAGGACTTTGTTCTTTGTAGCAACCCGGGAATCATGTTTACAGTGTTGGAATGGAGTATGGCCCAACTTCTACATCTGTCTCCCGCATTCAGATCCACATTGGGGCAGGGGAGAGTGAAAGGGCACGCCCCAACCCCCAACCAGCCCCCAAAGCCCCATGTATTGTTTACTTTTTGTCCCTGCTCTGAGAGAATTCCACACTCTTCAGATGAAACGGCCCTGCGTTTTCAGGGTCATTTAAACCCAAAGAGTGTTTGTCTTTGGGGATGGCGTGTCTTTGTCTGGATTTGGTAGCTGACATCATAAAAGCTGCGGATGCCTGACAAGAAGCCCACTGTTCCTGTCTGACCAAAGTTAATTGCATCTCTCTCTCTCTCTCTCTCTCTCTCTCTCTCTCTCTCTCTCTCTCTCTCTCTCTCTCTCTCTCTCTCCCACTCTCTCTCTCTCTCTCCCACTCTCTCTCTCTCTCTCCCACTCTCTCTCTCTCTCCCACTCTCTCTCTCTCTCTCCCACTCTCTCTCTCTCTCTCTCTCTCTCTCTCTCTCTCTCTCTCACTCACTCACTCTATCTCACTCTCTAAAAGCCCCTCACTCTCATTCTGTGAGCAGACCTACAGCTGCAGCTGTGCCCCTGACCACTTGTATTAATTAAAACCTTCTCCTTGTCAGGGGAATAAAGCACTGAATAAAAGTCAATTTTACTTATTATGTTTTTGAACAATTCAGGGTTTTTATACCCAGTCCTGCCTTATATTGTATTCAAGTCAAGTAGTCCATCTCACTATTCCATGAAAATGAATGCAAAGCGAACTCCAGAACATAAGGAGATGAATATTTTTCATATTTTGAATTATGTTCAGAAGCCTGTGGTTGTGGGTTGGCGAGGAAGGCCATGCTAACAGTGTCTCTGTTAGCCACTCTTTGCAGTTTTCTCAGAAACCACAGACTCGATCCCTTTGGCAAATTCATCTCTCTGAGGTTTTGGACGTACAGGATCTGCATGCTGCTATTTTCCGTGAGATGGACACATTTTTCCAGTTGGGCCCGTCCGCAGTTTAGGTTCATTAAGGAACCCTTTGCCAGTACGTTTCAAGCTGGTTTTCATCCCCCGTGAAGCTGTTCTCCCATCACTAGTTTGATCCTAGGAACTGGACATGGCCAAAAGTTAAAACCCAGTATTGCAGAACTCTGTAAGATGTGACAGCATTAATAAAGCAAGAACATGTTTATCTGACCTTCTATACACATGCGGTTCAGCTAGGAAGTGCATTAGTGACTTTTAGACTTTGCAAAGGTCAAACCATCACCCCAAAAAACATTGCCATCTACAGATGGTCTTCTCTAAAAGAGAGCACTTAAGTGAGTTTTGGTTCATTGATGAATTGATCTAAAACACGAAGATCTCGGAACGGAAAAGATATTTCTTCAATAAGGACCTCCCTTTTTTTGCGTGGCCATCCTGACAACTCGTCCACACGGACACCAGAGACGAGAGTGGCCCTGCTGGTGTTGGCCTCAACACACGCTGTCCCTAAGACGAACGCAAGTTCCGTCAACATCCAGCATAAGATTGATGCGTATTTTGGTTCCGCTGTGGAGGTTTTTCTTTTTTTTTTTTTTTCCTACTTTCTGTGCCTCTCATGTTTTTTTCCCCTCAATGGACTGTTGAATTGAGGAGCTCCACTTTTCGAGTGTTTTGAAAGGCGTGTGCGGGGCATGTGAACAGAGGAGCCCTGTGACCCACACCCCTCTGCCTCTCTCCTGCTGTCCCTTCTCTGTCGGGGGGGGGGGGGGGGGGGGGGGGTGTTGATAGGCGTCGCTGCGGGGGAGGTGGCCCACTGCCCTGTACTTGTGATTGGAAGGGGGGGGGGCGACGGGGAAGGGGGGACCGGGGGGTTGCTCAGTGAAGCTGTCATTCTCGCCACTGCAGGACCCCGCCTTCTCTTGTTTTGAGGGTGATTCACTTTGACAGCCCAAATATTTGGCTGCGGCCGTGCACCAAGGTAAACTTGCCCCCCAACCCCCCCCCCCCCTCCTCCTCAAGAATGTTTTTGCTTAGCGTGTGCACCAGGGGGTGGTGGGCTTGATGTAATATCAGCCATGCCCCTCGAAGGCTCAGAGGAAGCCGGAGCTTCGCTCTGTTTGAAAGTGGCGGCTGGGATATCGGGGAGCGGAGGACCGCGGATCACACCTGGCCCCGCGGGCGGCCTTGTCTGAGCTGCTCCCCAGCTTATTGGAAGGGTCCCGGGAACACCACTTCCACCTCAGTGTCCCCCCCTCCTCACCGCCACCTCAGTCCTAACCTGACTCGTCATATGGTTTGTTACACATGACCATCTGGGAAGTCGTCCTTGGAAACTGGAGGAGAGCTGGCACTTTCGAAAAAATACTTTGGCAGGTGATTGGATTGGATGAAGCATCCTGTCTATCACGGGCTACCTTCTGTCACGCTGGTACTCTAACAGTAGTTCCTCATAGGACGCTGATTGGTCTGAACAACTGCGGTTCGGGCCCAAACAAATAACTTTGAGCTTGACGAGATTCTCGTGTGGTCGTGATCTGGGGAATCTTGCTGTCTCACTCTAGGTTACCTTAGCCCCACCCCCAACCTCCCGTCCCATCTTACATTTTGGCCCCACCCGTAACCGCACCACCACACATTACCTAACCTTACCCTCCACGCATTCTCAATATTACTGGACCCCCAGCTTCCCCCGATCGCCATCCATACAGCCCCACAGTTCCAGTACATACAGCCTGTGTGGATGTACGGTGTGAGCTGTGCCCATCCCCAGGCAATAGTCTAGGGCAGGTTTATTTTCACTCCCACATTACCATGACAGAAAGCCAGACCACCACACTCCCGTACACATAAACAGGTCAGTCTCCCGCTCTGAAGTTGTTTACATTGGTCAATCCTCCATCTTTTGCGTTTTCTTCACGGGTGCATACTCGGATGTATTTATAGAACTTGGATTTCAGGACTCAATTGACAAAGCCACTTCTGAGAGGAGACCCAGTTCTACAGCCGCTGAGTTGGCCCAAACATCGGAGGGTGTATCGAATGAGTTGGTTGGTGGAACGGTCTGTTGTATCTGCATCACCGATTGGGTCCAGAATGAAGTTCCCTTTAAGACTTATTTTTTTTCATAAATGGAAAAATGTATAAAGAATCTTCAAAGGCATGCTTAGGTGGGAGCTCAAACGTCTCCAGTAATCCATAATGACGAGCCCTAGCTCTCTGCAGTCATTAGACCCCATAGGAATGCAGGGGTCAAATCTCAAGACCCGTCTAGTGGAGGGGTCTCGAGGATCAAAGGAAGGATGGAGAGGCAGTGCAGACGACGGGCTGAGATAACGTGAACTGGCAGGAATTCTACTGCACACACCTCGTTCTGCTTTACCTCGACACTGCCGAGGACTCCTCTCCTGCCCGACGAGCCTCGAGGAGCCCCGGAACAGACGCTCACTAACAGACACGGTGACAAGCGTTCTCAGCCTGAAAGGGAAAGCTCTCCGTGTGTGTGTGTGTGTGTGTGCCGAGGGATTTATTTGAGGGAGATTGGGGGGGCTTGTTGAGCTAACTGACAGGGAGAAAGCTCACTCGCAAGTTTGTTCGCTTTGACTGGCAGGGCTATGGGGCTGTTTTAGCTTTGCAATGTGGTCCTGAATTGTGGACTTGCTGGAAGCTATTCCACCACCCCTTACGCTACCTGTGACAGTTGTGAAATGGTGTCATGGCCTTTTAATATATTTGAGGTCAAAGCCAAAAGTTTTCGTGGAGAAGGTGTAGCCTAAAATGTCATTTATTTTTGTTCTTAATTGATTTTGAAGAAAGTAAAGAGAAGTGATGTAAATGAGGTGAAAAACCATGTTTGGGATTCCAGAGGAAAAGGCTGCAGTCATTAGAGGTTGAGGAGGGCCAACCACTACACGATGTGGTCAACCTCTTCTACCTTGCACTGACTTGAGTGAGAGCGATGTTGTCGGCAACCACAAGCAGGAATCCTCCGATTCCAGGGCCTCTTTGATTCCAGTGTAAGAGCTAACCTGCAACCTGACTTAATCAACCACAAAATGTCGCTTTCGAAAATAATTCAATTCCGTTTTTATTGAATAACAGCAACTAGTCTCTCTTATTTGCACTGTTGATAGAAAAAGGCAACCGTGTACAGCCTAGCCACAAAGTCTTGGGTTTCTTTGATAACGTCATTAAGGCCCGACAGTCACAAAAAAGAAGCAGAGAAAAACATCATTCATCCTTGGAATTCTGCCAAGACTATTCAGCTGTTTGGCTGCTGGAAAAATTGTTAGAGGCTTGTCAGCCCTAAAATACTGAGACCACCCCTTAGACTGGAGTGTGTAAATGAGTCTGAAAAAGCTTCAGCATAGCTGGCGTAATTGTAATTAAGTGCCATGCCATCAGGTGGTTAGTCTATTTGGCTATTATGCCTGTTAGACACAAGTTGATTGGCTGATTCTACCTGATCTTTGCAGTCATTAGAGAGCATAGACATAGGCTAAAGCTGAAAATCCGTAAAGAAAGGGTTAACAATAGTTTTTTGAGATCTACTGTTTTTACCTTTATCCTAGTTCTATATTGTCTTGCTTTTAGATGACTGAAAATTGTTCAGGTGCTGCTAATTTTTGCAAAGCAATTCTTCTCTGAAAATGTCCACTTCATCCCAACTTGTAGCTTGTCCATAACAAAGTTCAGTTATTGACTTGTATTGGTCGCAAGGCTTTGTGATGAGCCAGCTGTGGTTTGAGGTGTGCACACCGCGATTGAAAATGAAACAGTTTGCCGGCCATGAATGGAAAGGACTGAGTGGGAAAACGCACCCACTGACCCACAGCAATACCACAACAGAGAGGGGATCACAGGAAGAAATGTAATTCGTTCAGCTCTCCTTCTTCTCTCTCTTCTTCTCTCTCAAACCCTCCTCCTTTTCCTTTTTTTTTTTCTGTATGAGTGATCCGTACCCCCCCCCCCCCCCCCCTCACTCCCACCCCCCTCCCTGCCTCGCAACCATAATTTAAGGGGCTGAAAGGCGCTCTGAGCTAAGGGCTGAGAAAAGCCCCTGAAGATGAGGTTCGGAGAAAACAGATGTGAGAGTTTTTGTTGAGGAGTTCCGAGGCTGGCGGGGTGGCGATAGGCTAATTTGAGCAGCATAAAGCCGGCCCCTTTTCATATGCAGAGTGGCGCTTTGATCGGAGGCTGATGAAAGTATGGGGAGTGGAGAGGATGGCGGGGGGGCCTTTGTTCATGACAAGAAGGCATCTGCTGAGCTCTGCCCTCTTCTCCTATACCACCGCTTCAACAATGACCGCCAAAGGAAAAAGTGTCATCTGAGCACTGTAGAAAACAACACATAAAAAGGAGACCCGGTCGGTGTCCGGGTGTGCATATAAATATAAATTTCACGTGGATCCGGGCTTATCCACGCTCGCACATAGCTGAGCCTCAGCACAGGGGGGCTCCTTGATGGACCCTTGCCTGTCGAGAAACAAATCAACTTGTTATTTTGGTGAGGGGAGAGCCATCTAAAGGATCAATTGAGGGTCGATGAAGAGCTTCGGGGGTGCTCATGTGCGCTGGTGATCTGAGGCAGCAGGCATAGCCCTGGCCGCTCAGGAAACACTGGAGAATTTCATGGTGGGACAATAGTAGGCTGTTCAGCAGGGGAAACGAAAGATAATCTGCTGGAGAAACGCTGCAAACCTTCATTATGTTAAGGATTCCCAACGCGAGCCTCATTAAAAACTACGGTTCATGCATGTTTACTGTGCCGTTCACCTGATGTTTAGCATTTACTTTACTCTTTGGAGGACAAAAAAAAAAAGTGTGAATGTGTGTGTTTATATATAAATGTAGAGTGAGAGGAACAGAGAAACATTTTTCATGCAGTGCAGAATATGATGATTTGTGTACATGTGTTTTTATTTGAATTGTACGGTATGACAAAGAAACATAATGCCGTGAGACTTCAGATACAGCTAGTTAGACCCTGGAACAGCCTGCAGTGGAAAGTGATGCATATCCCAAATCCACAAGGCCGTACTGCAACAAATGACCATATTTGTTCTAGTGCGTCGGGGAGACATTCATGTCTTTGACGAATGCATTTCTTGAACACAAATTTGTATCGTGGAGCTTAGACAGGTCCAAGGCCTGAAGACTAACTACTCACCAATTAAGTCCATTTGGTTGATGAATGAGCTGGCGTATTGAGCCAGCAAACTTATAACGCCAAGAAAAGTAGTCTGCTTTCCTTATATGATCCCATACTGGGAAGAGTGTCCGTTCCTGTTAGTGGAGTCATGATTCTCTTCCGTCATTATGTTATGTAAAAGGGATGGTCACTAAACCGGTTACATTTAACCAACTCCAGTGGCTCACCGAACATTAGTAGCCAAGACTGAAGACAGTATGGCTAACATTTCAAATGGTTGTGTTCTCTACTAGGTGATATTTGCCCTGAACCAGACCCTTCTGCAGCAAGAGTCTCTTCGGGCAGGCAGCCTGCAGGTCCCCTACACCACAGAAGACCTCATCAAGCACTACAACTGTGGAGACCTGAACTCCATCATCTTCAACCACGACAGCTCCCAGGTGGGTTTCAGCTTTTGGAGCTACGACTGTAAATACATTCAAGACCAATTTCAGATCATATGTTAAGTACCACTGATTGCAGATCATTTGGAATGGCCTTTTCAACAAACCGAATTTTGAGGACTCCCGAGTTGAAGCAATGGCTGCCTTCCTGGACTGACAGAACTTGTTTTCTCGATCCTTTCCAGGTGCCCAACTTCAACAACGTCACCTTGCCCCCCAGCGAGCAGATCACCGCCCAGGAGATCGACAGCTACTTCAGGCAGGAGCTCATCTACAAGCGTAACGAGAGGATGGGCAAGAGAGTGCGCGCCCTCCTGGAGGAGCACCCAGACAAGAGCTTCTTCTTTGCCTTCGGCGCAGGTCGGTCTCCCTTCTGTCGTTTACTCCTTGGTTCTTACACGAACGGATTAAGTCATGAAGCCGGTTCAGTTCAGTCAGAGGTCATCTGGATGCCGACGAGACCTAGGTCATGCATTCGATGAAATAAGTCGAAAATCTGATTATAGCTACTTAGAACAAATGACTTCAATTCTTTTCTTTGTGAGAAACGCCACTCGTCCGGGATGGAAAGGGCTTAGCTCAGGCCATTTAGAGTGAAGTAGATGGGAGTTCAACTCTTGCAAATGGGAAGGCCGCTAATCAGCGTTGTCGTCCTCTCTGACTGGGCTTTTCTGCAGTCTGTATGGCGGTGCTATCCGATTTTATTGGCGAGGAGGAGGGTTGCCACGTCTGCTTCATTTACCCCCAAATTGGAAGCGGAGAATGTTGAAGGAGTTGGAGTACATCTCCGTGAACTTTTAGAGAGTTCATGGAGATGGAGCTCTATGGCCGACTGAGTCAGGCCCACTTCTCCTGCCAAGTCTCTTTCTAGAGCAAGAACCCTTTGCCATGCTACTACCCAGGCCTCCCTCCCTCCTCCCGCCAGCCCCATCTGTAATCACGTATGTTACAGCTGCGTATAAAAGCGCGTTGGACTTTAAAGTTGTGCTTCCCTTCGGTGTGAAATCGAAGCCCTCTGAGGCGACTACGTCACCTTTCCAGTTAATGACGGCCAAAGTGCTGGCCTCGTTTCACAGCCAAACGCAGGTTTACAAGAGTACGCCGGGCCTTTGTGCCCCCTGTGAGAAGTATGAAGTCGTTCAGCCTTGAAGAGAGATGGTACCCAGTCCTTGGGCTAGCCGCTGTCGGACCAGGCCATCGTTCACCTCCCATAGGCTGTTTCTGCAGACAGATGGTTCAAATGAAGGGGAGTCTGATTAAATGTATTCACCTTTTTTAACTGCCTATTTGTGTGGTTTTAAATATCGGAGCAGGAGCCTCCCTGTAAAAAGTGGTCTTGATTCAAGACTGCGATAGGAAACATTCATAGTCGGCAACAGGGCATGTTTGATTCGTGGATAATATTAACCAGGAGTGTTTATGTGGGATTAGATGTTGGCATTCTTTCGGTCACTCGGCACTGCCTCGTTTCTTGGGCGTCTGATAAGGGATTTCAAGCAAAACAGTGGGAGTAGTTGATAAGAACCACCGAGATTTGGGCAGCTGTGTATCTAAGCAAAGCAAACACACTTTTGTCTTTTTTTTTTTTTTTTTTTAAGCCGTGAAGTCATGACGGCTCGTGGGTTATTTGCACTTCTTTGGTGATGGAATGAGGGTTCTTTATCACCTGGACGGCTGACACCTTACGGATTACTACACTGATGCAACGGTTGATGCAATCTGAATAGTCTGAATAGTGTAGATTGGAGTTGAGACAAATATTGGCCTCCGTCAGAGATAAAGCTGTGGTTGCTGGACTAAAGCCTGTACTGACTTGCCTGTTAGCAGTAACGCTATGATTTAAACACTGATGTTGACCGGGAACATTTGAGCTGTTTATCCTCTTCATCAGTCCAACCCCAGGGTTGAGAGAGTGGTCCGCTCCTCTGTGGACAGTGGCAGCTCTAAATGCTAGCAGAGGGTCTTCACAGTCTGGTGAGCTCCCAGGCTTCAGGAAGTCTGGGAGTGAAAGCAGAGACCGCCTAATAGGTCTGCCGGACTCCTGGCTTTTGCAAGTCTAACAGGGCCTACATTTCATGACTCGTCCCTGTGGGTATTTAACAAGGGGGCCTCGTCCAATAAGGTGAGTGAAACCGATCCGGCCGTTCGCCCAGGAGCATCACCCTCAGACGTGGAAGGCCAGGTTGCTCCCTATCAAGAGGGCTTGGCTGCAGACCGCAGCGACAGGGGGGGGGGGGGGGGGGGAGGGAGGAACGTGTCCTTAATTATTCCCCAGAGGGGTGAAAGGTGAGAGACGGGGCCCCCGTCCACAATGGAGCCCTTCATCCGAGGGCCCCCCCTGGCTGCTCTGTAACATCAGCTGTGAAGCCGGCCTTATCAGGGGGCCCCCATCTCATGTCCTCGCACTGTCCCACCGGTCGTGTCCTGAACTCGGGAGTGACGGAAAGGCAGGTTGGAGCATGTGTGTCAGGGTCGGGACAGAAGTTCACCAACATCTGAAACTAGATGTGTAGGGAAATTACATTGTAATAGCTCAGAGAGGCATGTTGGTATTTCTTTAGATCTTTAAGGTGACTTTCGTCCAATAACGAGATGTAGAAAACAGTGACATGACATTGGAGGCACTTTTATGTTTGAGTTGGTGGGTGAATAGACAGTGAAAGTCGGTGTCGGTGAAATAGCCTTTTTCTTTTTTATTCGGTTCTTTGTAGAATGAGGAAATCATTCAAATGACCTTGTCAGTGATTTGGTGTAATGGAATCTGAAGCTCTCTTGTTTATACTGTGGTGTTCACAGTAAAGAGCCATTAAAGCTGAGCAGACGAGGCGGGCTGGGGTGCTGATGCCAGAGTGAATAATATGGAAACTGGCTTAGGTTTATCTCTGCCAGTGGTGTGAGAAATGTGCTGCAATGTTGCTTGAGTTTGGAGCTTTGCATCTTGGAAGTCGTTCAGTGTTACAAAGCCTGCTGGTTGTCAGATGGACTGAGCCAAACCCAAACTATAATTTTGACCCCCTTTTCAGATTTTTCTTTTTCTGTGTGTCCCTCCAACACCCCCCCCCCCCCCCTCCTCCCCCCGCGCACACACATTCATACATCATACAAACTCCCAAATTCTCACACTCTTGCTTCCAGTCCTTTCCTCTCATAACTCGGTCTCCCCCGCATGCAATCGGTATTTGAAGAATGTTATTTCCGGGGTGGGTGGGGGGGGGGTGTGGGACTGTTGAGGACTCTGTGGGGGCCACCAGTCGACTGACCCACCCCTAGTCCAGACACACTGCTAACACGTGGCGGGCCGCCAGAGTCCATCACCAGCCACTGGCTCCACGCTGGCTGGCAGATGGAGAAGTAATGAGGTCAAAAGATTGATACTCGTTGTGACTGTAACACAAACTGCTTTAATCACAGGATATCTGTCTGAGATCTGTCCGTGTCTTACTTAGCTGCCTTGCTGGTTATGGATTTGCCGTATCGATGTTGTTCCAAGTGCTCCATGTGAAACACTGACTTTTGTGGGACGGAGGAGCTTGGAACTTTGTTTGGAAGCAAAACCTTTGAAGGCCCAGTGGCCAAAACTCTTTAACATGCTCCTAGATAAATGGTACATGGTATTATATACTATGAATCTGATTTGGTTAAACACAACAACAACAAAACATTTTAAATATATATTTAGTGAAATCAAAATGAATACTAATTAATTAATTACTGTATCTGTAAAAAAAAAGAAGAAGAAAAAGGAACTGGCGACAATCGCTTTGGCAGCATTGACTTGAACTCAATGATTTGAAACTGTTGGTCAGTCCTGTGCATCGGACTGGAGCTGTTTTGTCTCAGTCCCGTATACCGAACAGTTTACTGGCAGACCTGCATGGACAGCTCTTTTGAGGCCTTGCCATAGCATTTCAACTGGATGGATGTAAGGACATGTTTTCTTCTGCATCCATTCTGCTCTCGGTTTGTTAAATGTTCTTGTACACTCTGGTACAAATTCACGGCGCCCTCTGTGAATGTAAAGATGTTTTATTTGTTTAATCAGGATCACGTGACTAATGATTTGGACACCAAAGAAAAACACAAACGGTTTGCATTATAGCCCAATGTAATTAGAAGTCCAGAATATCCATGTTCTTTCTGTACACTTGCCACTGTATGTTGTTTTTCATTAGAGGAATGGTAATGACCGTATAACTGTGAGCTAATTACATCCTCAAATTCGTCCCGTTTTCATCCCTTTGACTGGAATACTCATGCCATCACTCACGGTAACTGATAACGGTCGGAGCACTGTACATTTTGAAGAAGCATATGGAAACGATTATTGCTTTGGGTTTGAGCACTGTAACCCAATCCAGCTATACAATCTGTACCCATGTTGCTTATAATTTCTGCCATACCCTGGCCCTCCGTCTTTGATAAAATGATATGTTTATATATTGTTGAGGGCCGAGCTCTCAATATCTGCAGGCGAGTACAGTTCCTGTGAGCTGTTAGGCAGCCTATTCATTCTACAGCTGCTCAGCATATCACATGCTCTTTAGTTCAACCACAAATTTAAATATTTGCGGGTAAGTAATTACAACCGTGGTTGACCGCCTCAGTGTTTACCGTACTTTGAAATGTTTTACTCTTTACACAGACAATTAGATTTGTCTTTGGTACCTCAGCAGGGTAAGACAGGCTAAGTGAATGTCTGGGTTATCTTAGCTGTTGGAGGGTTTAAGCCGTTATTTACAAATCATCTATGCTTGTCAGTGTGCGGCTTGCTTCATACCTTAGCAGTGAAATACTCACTCCATTACCAAGTCTCTCTCTTCTATGGGCCAGTTGTCTCCTTTCATATCTGTTCAACATTTTCTTGTTTCCTCTGTCTCATAAACTGGTGTTTTACAGCTATTGGTGTTGACATGAGTATACGGATGTCAAACATAGCAGTAAAAAGGAGACTTCACACAGTTGACACTTTGCAGACACGGCTCTTTGCTAGAGTAATGCTACCCCACACCCCACCGCTGACGTATAACATTTAGTCTAGTCTGTCTCCAATATTTAAAGTAGGGATGTCCCAATGTGAAGAATCAGAAAATGACTAGTATATTAACCTAAATTACGTATATAAAAATTGCACAGATTGTGATCCAATACAATTATCTATGTTTATTGGGATTTATAGATGTAATATGAAAAGCACAATAAGGATATTTTTTAAATTAAGATAGAAAGGAAAACTGGTATTTCCTTTTATTGGAACAGTTAGGAGTAAATTGAGTACATACTGTAAATGCACATTTGTCTTTACTCATGTAATCACATTTCCATTGTTTATTTAATACAAGATCCATTGTTGAAGATGAAGGATAAATGCCAAATGTTACATTCCAAAGCTGCACGAAGACAACTCAGTCAAGGCAAACTTATCAAGGGTTTAGTGTTCTGAGCAAAAGTTAGATTCCATTTGTGTCACGTTTCCTGCTGTGTTCCTCCGGCTGATAGGGCAGCTTCTGGCTGCTGCGTGGTTCAGATGTTCGAGTATCACTCAGAACTTGTCACAACAGCCCCTCTGATTTATTGAAAGAGTTGAACTTCCCTGAACTCTGCTCCCTGACCCTGCAACCCACTGCCTGGTTAGCTGATGCACCTGGAAGAAAGCTTGATGTTTTTGCCCTCGGCCAAACTTTCTACTTGGCACACAAATGCCCTCCCTACTATGAAAGGAAAGAAAATTACATATCTGTGGGTCTTGTTCTGCAATTGGTGGTCCAGGCAGGTCTTGTTATGAGAGCCTGTCCTTTTCATTTTCGACTACAAACATACAAAATTGTGCCTGGAGGGGAGAGCCATAAGAAAACACAACTCCAATGATTTGTGACTTCCACGTTATTGAAAAAGCTACTTTTTGGGGGGGGTTGGGATTGGGGTGGTGGTGGTGGTGCCGGGGGGAGGAGGAGGAGGAGTGTCCTCCTGAACTGGAATGATGTTGCAACTATGCATGTAGTGCATACAGTTGTCACTGAGGAAGTACATGACCAATGCAAATATAGCTATATAAATGTTGCATCCAGGCCATCGTCTAGTATAGGTGCTTGTGAGGCCTGGCTGTTCAGTCCCGACAAAGGCCTGGATAGCCTCTCTCTTTTGT
This sequence comes from Osmerus mordax, assembly GCF_038355195.1. Classification (NCBI taxonomy): domain Eukaryota; kingdom Metazoa; phylum Chordata; class Actinopteri; order Osmeriformes; family Osmeridae; genus Osmerus; species Osmerus mordax. The sequence continues at coordinate 5,057,617 of NC_090069.1, read as the reverse complement.
TTAAATGTTAAGTGACACTCAACCCTTATTTTGTATGTCAGACTACACGTCATATTATACTACTGTCAAATTATGGTCTGAGCACTGTTTGTGTGCTACTGGCGTTGGATATGGGGACATGATTGAATGCTTACAAAAGAAATCACGAGCTTTAACATGTCTTTCATTTCTAGAAATGCAAGTCCACAGAAAAACTCTAATCAGAAAAACATGATTTCTGGTCATGGAAAACAACATCAGATAGGTATTTAGTGAGCCAAGATGGACTGCTGGTCTTGTTTTGTTATATTACTGCATTGTTTACAGGGTTTCTGGGAAACATGCCGTTGTGTCCTTCCGGAGAGGGTTAGCTGGAAGGAATGGGAAAGATGGAAACGGTAGATGAGTTGAACAGCTGAGATGGAACAGGCCTGCAGGCTGTGTTGGGTCTTCAGATTGACTCACACCCCACTTCTAGAAGACAATCCGCAAGGCTCTACAAACATGGATTTCTCGCAAATCATCTGAAATCCCTATTACTGCCTGGTTTGCTCTTTCTTGATCTAGAATGTGTTTAGTCCCAGTGATGATAAGAAATTTATAAAAAATAAATAAAAAGACAATCCATGGCAAAAGATTTGGACTTGGAGATGCCGTTTATTTTTCGATACGTCTCACTTTTATGGAATTTCTAACTTTGATCTGTCTTTCATTGCCCATAGTAAAGGGGCTTGTTGGCGTTCAACTCTCATAATTTCCCTTGCTTTCGTTGGCAAGGCTCAGGCATGAACAAACGAGCCAGAGATATGTAATCCCTTTGCTGGCTCCAAAGAGCCTGTGCCACCACACACTTTTCGAGCTGGTTTATTTAAGAAACGGCTTCACACCCTTCTCATCTGTACGTCCTGGGTTTTATGGTTCATAGCGGGAATCCAAAGAAGAATATGTGTAGCTGTCGAGCACAGCTGCACATGCCCACCTTCAAACTCCTTCTGATGTCTAAGTTACATCCAAGCCGGATGTAGCCATTCCTGTTCAGTCTTGATCCTTTTTTGCCAAAAGAGACCCGTCTATCTTATGACTGTATTCATGTCGGCTATTTTATGTGAGGGCTTTGAAATGTTCTTGTAGGTGCAAGAAGCTATTGAGAAAATGTTGAAAATAAATGTGTTTCCACATCACATTACACAAACCCCATACGTCCTATTTAGGTTGGAAATCTGCTCGACGCAAAATGACTTGGCTGCCAGGCCTTTATTTTTCACTGGGTGGACATTGTTGATCTTATTTTGACTGTGACAGTTGTGTGGTTATCCTGTCTATCATCCTCTGATTGTATGCTGGCCCAGTGAAGCTAATTATGTAGGATTTCATGTCAGTATCCACCAAAAATGCAGACTTTACATGGGCAGCATGTCAAGCTAAAGTCTATGTGGTCATAGTGAAGTGTTTAAGTTCTAACCCGATCCCATACGCGGCTTCCCTTCCCGGTCTCTGGTTATCACACTGGCATCTCTGGAATCAAAATTCCTCCATTGTTTGTTTGTCAAGTCTCTCCTCATCCACCTTGATTTCAATCTCGCCCTCGCCTTCTCCCTCCATTATCTACTGTGCCCGGCTCTCCCTCTCGCTCTTCCACTAGCAGAGGCGATTAGTTCACTTTGAGGAACTGGAACATACCTGAGTGCCCACCTCCTCTCTATGCCCGAGAGAACCCCAAAAGTGTTCAAGTAAGGCTGAGATAGCATCTCTCTCCTGGGTGAAAGAAAGCTGTCCCCCGGGCTTGTTGCCTCAGTGGTGCTTCAGTTCTACGTACGTCGCTGTGTCTTTCACTTCCATAGAGCCATGTTTGGTCTCTGGCATCTCACCTGGTATCTTACCTGGTATCTCAGCTGTTCCTTTCTGGTCCAGTAAAGAGTGTGTCCACAGCTGCTGAATACGTACCTGAGGTTGGAGATCATAATGGAGGATACTAAACACCAAGCCACTTCGACCGCAGATTTTCCAACTGTGTTCTAGTCTTGAAATCCTGAACCGGCAGGTCCTGCGATGCCAGGGGCTTGTCGGAAAAGTACAGCTGCTTAAATGCTCATTGACTCAAGAAATGTATCGTTTTTAAGGAAATTGGATGACTTCATCTTCAGAAAGGAGCAAAGTTATTAATGAGTGCATGGTAGAATACTGAAACAACATGTCAAGGTTTCGTTTGGCTCGAATCGCTACTTTTACTTATATACGAGGTTTAATATAGGATCTACATTAATACAATAAGCCAAGGTACCCAAGGCCGAAGATTTGGTGCCTGTATAAATTCTGATTTAGTACATTGACTTTGCAGCCAATCCGCAGCAGCAGAGAAACTGGACTATTTCAGTGACTGTCATGTTTAGAATGACAGTGTGCATTATTAGAATATTGGGCGTTTTGAAAGGTCAGGGGGGGGGGCAATTATGGCAGTAAATGAATGAATGTTATTTTCTGTATTTCTGTGTCATAGCAACTGGCTTGTGACTGTTGAAGGCAGTAGTTACATAGTTCAGTACTCACTGGCTTCGCTTGTGCTGGAACGGTGCAAAGCCGTTATTTTCCAATTAAACCGTTTTTACTTCTTCTTCTTCATGCGGGTCCTGTTTTGCGTAATGTACTTTTCGTAGCAGCCTTACGGATTGTCTTGTTTCCATTCCACTCGCCTTTTTCTCAATCCATTAGCGCAAAGTCACGTTTAATGATCAGAAACGGAGCACACGTCGGAATTTACCACTTCCTCATCCACCCAGACGGGTCAGAGGACACGGGCCCGGCCCGTTCAGACAAACCGCTCGCCCATGTTTCGCCTGTGCTAAGTAGCTGGTGTTTAAAAAGGGGCGTGAATGGACGTTCTGCCTCGCTGGACTGGGAGATGACACGCGCAGGCTCGGTCCGTTCTGCTCCCAGTTCCCTGCTCCAGGTTTCAGGCTCCAGGTCTGAACAGGCTGTCCAGGGCAGGGCATGGCAGGCGTCTCTGGAAGCCCTATTAAAGCTGTTTACTCAGTTGTTTTGGCTGGAGAAGGAGAGGGGGGAAGGGGGGGACTCCAGGTCCTTGTTGACATGTTTACCTAGTGTTAGCCCCCTCCCTTCCCCTCCCCCCACAAACAGGACATATCTCAGTGGACTAGCCCTGCGTGGTTCTCATTAAGGCGACCTTACAGCTACCTTAAAAGAGCATGCCGGTTTTTAGAACATTTCACCATTGCATCAAGTCCTGTCAAATAGAAGTTGTTACGGTCTCTAGAACTGTAACACTTGGTAATCATGTACAAGAGGAGGGCGTGTTGGCAGTCTGTTTTAGTAGGTCCTAGTTATTTAACAGCTCTAGTCATCCTGGCTGCTGTGAGGGATACGAATGTACTCTACTGTACATGTCAGCGCTTCTCCTTCCCCTCTCGCCTCTGCCTCCAACAGACTGCAGAGCTCTCTGCCTCTGCCTCTAGCAGACTGCAGTGCTTTCTGCCTCTGCCCCCAGCAGACTGCAATGCTCTCTGCCTCTGCCCGCAGCAGACTGCAGTGCTCTCTGCCTCTGCCCCCAACAGACTGCAGTGCTCTCTGCCCCCAACAGACTGCAGTGCTCTCTGCCCCCAACAGACTGCAGTGCTCTCTGCCCCCAACAGACTGCAGTGCTCTCTGCCCCCAACAGACTGCAGTGCTCTCTGCCTCTGCCCCCAACAGACTGCAGTGCTCTCTGCCTCTGCCCCCAACAGACTGCAGTGCTCTCTGCCCCCAACAGACTGCAGTGCTCTCTGCCCCCAACAGACTGCAGTGCTCTCTGCCTCTGCCCCCAGCAGACTGCAGTGCTCTCTGCCTCTAGCAGACTGCAGTGCTCTCTGCCCCCAACAGACTGCAGTGCTCTCTGCCTCTAGCAGACTGCAGTGCTTTCTGGCTGTCAGGAATGCAGCCTACGAGAGAGATGTGGACATAAACAGCAGAATGGGCCTCCATGGCACTGAATGGTGTTCTGGACGTTTATTTACTTAGCATGCGTAATGTTTTGGTAACTGCCGCTCAGCCCCGGTTACAAGTTGTAATGTAAATATTGCAATGTATGGAAAGAAACTATATTTAAAGGCTTGCCATATGTTCTAATTACCGGAGAAAGATTGGAAGCACTGTCTGCTTTTATAGCCAAAATGTTTCACTGAGAGAGATCGGTTTGTTAGTATTTAACTACTGACAATGGACATTGGGCCATTAGACTGACAGAAATGGGTACATTCCGCGTAACTTTAAAGTTGAAAAAAAAACGGGAAAAAAAAACTAATCTTGTAGTGGAAGTGTTGAAAGGAAGCTTTCAGCCCAGCCACTGGTCTTATCTACACCATCAGGTTTGCTCGGGGCGGAGTTTTGCAGCCTTGGTATGCCACCTGAAGTGACCACGATGAATGTTGGGGGTTGACTTTGGCCCATCAACAGGCCTCTCAGGAAGCATGCTCGGTGTCAATAAGACTATTCAGCACAGTCGATATTCCCCGTGGTGTCAAGTCAGTCTCTCCTGGCCTCGACGCATGCCTCTCCGTGAGTTTGCGAGAGAGACCTCAGATGGACTCCTGCAACTGCGTCCTCACGCTGGTCTTTCTGATCCTTTTGTTTTTCGAGCACGAGCGTTTGATCGCACTTTGCCTTCCCACCGCCCCCCCACCCCCCCCCCCCTCTCCATAACTCCACCCCTCCCTCCCCTTTTGACTGACTTGGCGGTCAAAGGATGACCAGTATGAGTAATGATGAGGATGGCTCTGTGTGTGCACTCTCAACCGCAGGAAGCCTTCGAGGCACCCCTCTGTCAGACTGAGAGCTAAGGCCACCGGCTGACAGACCGAACGTCACAGACAGACTCGTGTTCTAACAAGTTGCCTGCTGCCTGCTTTATCTGAACCCTCGCAGAAGCCAGTAGCGCTCTGGGACAAACCGTTGCGAGCCAGCGCAAAAAAACAAAACAAAACGTATCACAGTAGCTGTAGATTAGCCGGCCTCGGAGTAAATGGCACACCCAGGGAAGTATCGTGTCGTCTTGCGATATGAGCTTTCGCCCGTCGCTATTTGTTTTCAGAGAGACGACTTGTCAGACGTTCTAAAGGCCTAGCTTGGCATTTCTAAACCAGGTCTAGTCCCGTGGTCAGTTGATTTGGAAGAAGGGTTTTCTTTCTGCTCGCATGCCAGGTGGGGTTCAAAGGCCCACTGTGAGCAGGGAGAGGTTGTCAGGAATCACCTGATGGATCTGGAGCTGGAGGTCCTTTTGGCTGCCAAAGGCTACAATGCAAAGACAGAGTAATTGCAGGAAAAGTGTTACAGTTGAAGCATAATTTTCGGTTTCTTCTCTCTCTCTCTCTCTCTCTCTCTCTCTCTCTCTCTCTCTCTCTCTCTCTCTCTCTCTCTCTCTCTCTCTCTCTCTCTCTCTATCTCTATCTCTATCTCTCTTTTACTTTCTCTCTCTCTCCCTCCATCTCTATCTCTCTTTTACTTTCTCTCTTACTTTCTCTCTCTCTCTCTCTCTCTCTCTCTCACTTTCCATCCCCCTCTCTCTCTCACTTTCTTTCTCGGGCCAAGACGTCAATCATCTGTAATCAGAAATGCCTGTTTTTGTTTGAGCATTTCATTCCCTCGTGATGGGACAGGAATCGATTAGAAACATTTGAGCGTGATTAGGCCTAAGCTATTATTGGAAGGGATGCTGCTGAGAGAGTGCTTGGATCACCTCTGTGGGATCCAATTTGTTTCCGACCTGTGCTGCCATCTCAGGGGTTTTGGTTATGCCTCAAATGGGGAAACCCTTATGTACATGTGAAGTGCTCGGGCACCGAGTCCCACATTAACATCAATACGCGAACGGGCTCATTTGAGTCAATGTAGCCAGCCCTCTAAGTAAACTGTTATTTCAGTGGTTAATCACCTTTTAACGACTCGAGTTTCATGTTTTCATATAAGTTTGCAATTATCCATCTTCTGAACCAGCCTTCGGCCGCTCTTCTGGCTTTGTCACACCGCACGGTCTGTGATATGTCTGCCGGGTCCAAAGTCCCAGCACTGTTTATTCCTTCACACACACACACACACACACACACACACTCACTCTATCGGAATGTTAGTACTGTGATTTGATTACGTTCCATGTCTTCTGGCCGTCGCAGCCAGCCTCGCCTACTCCCCGTATAAGTCCCGTCAGCGCGTAGCCCCAGTCCCGGAGCGCAGCTCCCGATCGACGGCTTAACGCGCGAGGTCCAGCCTGAGGGACTATTGGTGGCACTCAGTCCGTTCGCACGGGAGGGCTTCCCTTTGAAGTCTCCCCCTCAGTGTCCCTGTGTCGCGGTGGCCTCTCCATTTGTCCCACCGTAATCCCCCCGTGAAGTGACCCCCCCCCCTCCCCCCTCATAAATCACGTTGAGCTGTGTTTCCAAGCACGGGCAGGCCCACCACTTCTTCCCCCCCCTTCTCCCTCTTGCCGTCTCCCTCCCACTCTTTGGCCCCCCCAACCCCCCCCCCCCCCCTCCCAACCTCGCCCCACCCACCCAATACCACCCCACCACCAACCAGCGATGCAACACAGAGGGTTAGAGCAGAAGGGTACATCTGTTTCTAGGGTGGCACATTCCGTGGGGTTTAGTGTGTTTCGCTGTGTTGTTTTTCCACTTGTGTCTACGCTTTGCGTTTGCTGAAGAAGCACATTGTATTGCCCTCCAACATTGTTGTATCAGAAATATGGTACGGATTGTTCAAGTGCAAATACTGATTTTCTGACCTGAAGTCAAGGTACTGTCATTTCTGTACAAGTCACTGTTGAGTCATCGGTAGTTATTCATTGCCTAATTTGTAGCTTATTAGTGACCGGTGGTAGTTAAGGAGTTCAGTAATGATGGGTCCCCATGGAAACGCCAAAGTGCTCTTCGTTGTGTACTTTTTAGCATCGTTTCCAAGGAACACACAAACACAGCAAATACCATCAACTTAAACATTCTCCCAGTCAATCTTCCGAAAATAATAAATAATAATAATTCCAGACACACCCAGCATGAAATCTTTCTTTCACCACAGCCTTGTTGCAGCCATTTTCTTCTTCTTCTGTCCTTATATAAAAAATAAAGCATGGTTTTCTCTTTGTTTCAACTAATAACAAGACCGCACTCTTCAGTTGAGGCCCACCTGTAGTCCTCATCCCTGGGGCTCCCTGGGGCTTCCTGGGGCTCCCTGGGGCTCCCTGGGGCTCCCTGGGGCTCCCTGGGGCTCCCCCTGCCTGTGTGAGGGGCAGCGTAGCTTGGCCGGCCCTACAGAAAGGTGCCTTGATGGTTACGGCCCTCCATTAGGGCTAGATTAGGACCCGGGGCCTTTGTTTACCCATTTCTATGGTGCATGGCTGAGCAGTTGAACACAATGAACCCCCCCCCACACACACACACACACACCCTCCACCTCCACCCCCACCCCCCAACTCCCATTGTGAGTGTGAAGAGGAGAATGGAGACCTCTTGACATGCAGGCAACCTGAAGCCTCAATGCCTCACTACACCTAGTTGGGTTTTGGAGTGGAGGAGCCCGAGAGTAGAGGAGGAGGAGGAGACAGAGACAGAGAGTGGAAGGGAGAAAGGGAAGGGATGGAGATGAGAGAGGGGTTGTTAGGAGGGGTGGAGGAGAAAGGAGAGGAGGTGGAGGTCTTTCCGTCCAGGTCAGAGGGCAACCCCCCCTTCCCTCCCCCCCCTCCCTCCCCTCCTGTTCAGCCGATGGTCTTCATTAAACACTCCTGTAAACACGGCGTCGGTCCCACACCAATTATTAACAAGGGAAGAGAATGCAGAAGGGGGTGCCTTCTGCATTCTGCACTGTAGGGACCCAGCCCTCGTGGCTGGTCCTCGTGCAGTGTCCTGGGTTCGAATCCAGCCCTGCAGCATGTCCTGCTTCCCTTCCCTCTCTCCCCTGCCTTGCCTGTCATACTGAACGGTCGATATAGAGTGAGAATGCAAAAAAATTCAATATATATATAACAAATAAAATACGCCAAACTATTCTTGCACTGGTATTCATCCTGTCCTCCAATTGTTAAGTGGATGGAGGCCACTGTGTGTGTGTGTGTGTTTTACAGGCATGATATGCATGCAGCCAGAGCTTCTTGTGGACTAGGACCCAGGGTCCTGGTGTCTGTCCGTCACATACGCCGCTCAGTGGGGTCCAGGTGGGGAGGGAGTGAGGGAGGGAGGGAGGGCCGGCGTAACAGCGTGCCGCAAAGCGCTCGGTCCCTCCAGTGTGCGACGAGCGGTCGTCGTCGCCGGGATCCCGTGGCTGAAAGGAGAACTGTTTCTATTGCAGGTCACTTCCTGGGCAACAACACGGTGATTGATGTGCTGAGGAGTCAAGGATACGAAGTGGAGCACACTCCCGCTGGGCAGACCATTAACAGGTAATAATACACCCAGAGCTGTCCCGCCCCCCCCTCCCCCTGAAAACACCTCCTCTCCTCCCTTAACCCCCGTCCCCCCACCCCCCTCACCCACCCACCCACCGCTCCTTATCTCAACTTCTCCCGAACTTAGCGTCTGCCGACACCTGAAAGTGATCACTTTGGACAATGAGTTGTTGTAAGCATGCACGCACGCACACACACACACACACAGGTAAGCTTCAAGAATGGTGGATCCTATGGACGGTGGATTGATTGGAAAAAAGAAAAGTATAAACTAATTGATTTGAGGAAAATGTACATGTACCTGTAATGGCCTTAAGGCCAGAGGACGTGGCTTCTGAACGACAGGGAGGAAGACCTTGGCTTCTGAACGACAGGGAGGAAGACCTTGGCTTCTGAACGACAGGGAGGAAGACCTTGGCTTCCGTCAGCCTCAAGCTTGTTAGGGGTGTAGGAACTGAAGCACTGCTCCACAGACCCTTGGCCTGCGCTTCGGAACACAACGTTGAAGCGATAAACAAGTCGAGACCACAAAGCCAGTTAAGTAGTATCCCTCTTTTTGTCACCGGTTAGCAGTAACGATCTGGTCTTTACTGGAATCCAGTGTGGACCACTTAAAGGTTACCATGGTTTGAAGGGAAATTGTATAACTTAACCGCTTGAGAACATCTAGACCATAAACATGTATACTACTGGGGTTTGAAACGGGTTTGCTCCGCATAAGGTCTCACCCCACCTTTACAACGTTCCTGTGGTGAATACCGGCCTACCTTTGGTCCCAAAAAAGAAGAGGGTATCTTGTTCTGTCTCAGATTTGTTTCTTATTATGATTTCTTCGAAAAACCGGGCTCTGTAAAATTGGCACACCATATTTTATCACTTAAATTGGTGTATGGTTACACGGCCGTCTGCCTTTTCGCCATGTACCCGTTGCCCCAGGCCTTTGTGGTATTTATTTGTTTTTGACCGAATTTCAAATGGAAATCATTTTCCAAGTAAGCACACTCCTGCTTGGTGTAATTTCACCCAGAGACCTAAAACAGATGTCGAGTTCCGCTCGGGCTGTTGTGAAAAATGTGTTATCTTCGAACAATTGCAGAACTCACCAGCGAGAAACCTTTTCGTGCTCCTCTGCAGGAAGATCCGCTGCTTCCTCCTGAAGATGCGTGCGTCTTCACCTCTTTGTTAAATCAGTATTAGCTTTACACATCCCCCCCTCGATGTTGACTTGAGGGACATTAGGCAGCCATTGCACATTTCTCGCTGGGACTGGCTCGTAATCCGCTAATCAGGTAATGAGTCGCATTTTTGATGTGGCTGTTGGGCCATTTGAAAAGGAACATAAATAGCCCCCCTTGTCAGGGTGGTGGTGTTGCTATGGCGAGGTCAGGGCTGCAGCAACCGTGCTGACGTCGTCAGGCAGGGCGTCGCCCTCTCGCGAGCGTCGCCTCCTGGACACCCCAACGAAGGCCACAGCTCTCCCGCCCCCGCCCCCGCCCCCCCCCCCCCCCCACGTTCCCTCACCCGAAAACAATTCATCGCGGCGAGCGGCCTCTCTTCACGTCGCCGCGTCCAAACGCCTCCTCGCGGCCGGAGCCGTCCTCCAGAGTCCCCTCGCTGCTCCCCCGAGCGGTCTGAATAACCCCCGTCCACTTCATCAGCCCCCCCCGACCCCCCCCCCCCCTTGGGATCCACATTCACTCCCGACTCAAATGGGGCCTTTCTGTTGGCCGCGCTCTCGGCTTCGCAGGACCTGACGGCCAGTATGAATTTTGATTTGCACGGCTCTTAAGCTGCCGTAATTGAAAAAGGCTCTCGCGGGTCCCAGGGTCTGCCGGTGGCACATGGGAACGGGGCCGGTGTATCGGCTTAAGTGTTTCCGGGGGAAGGGGACGGGCTCCTGGAACAATGGCGTGTTAGATGTTTGCCTGAAAGGCGGCTACTTGCATGTCATTGTGGGGCTGCCATCGTTAAGGGTGTGAAACGTAGCGACAAACTTTTGGGGGGCGAACGCGGTTGTTCAGAGGCATGGACTTGGAAGACACTCGAATGTGTGTGTGTAAAAAAAACAAAAAGATGTTTTGTCTTGTTGTGTAGGGGGAAAAAAGGCCTTTCCCCGTCAGGAATCAGGTTGTCGCATCTTTTCGTTGGCCCTGTAGGTTATCAACCTGTCAGCTCCCTTCCATCTGACGGAGATGTCTATCCATAGCAGCGGTGCTAGATAGTGCAAGCCTCAGCCCTTTTGTGACTGTGGGTGGCTATCTCGGTGTGCCAATCAGTGTGTAATCTGGTTGGCCTTGTCTCTCTCCACCTGCATGATCAGACCCATGTCATGGCTGCTGCTGTCTAACACTGCATTCCCCCCCCCCCCACTACAGACAGGAAGACAGACAGACAGACAGACAGACAGACAGACAGACAGGCAGACAGACAGACAGGCAGGCAGACAGACAGGCAGACAGACAGGCAGGCAGACAGGCAGACAGAGACAGGCAGGCAGGCAGGCAGGCAGGCAGACAGACAGGAGCCCAGAGGCTAGTCCCGGGAGAAGAGAGCAAGATGGTGAAGATAGGTTTCACCCAGGAAAAATAATCCCTGTGTTATCTGGGAGAATCTCAGATATGTCCTCCTGAACCCAGGCCTGAAGTCAGCTGGTCTCTTTCTCACACATAGGCACGCACATGCATGCACTGAACGGAACCATGCACTCTGTTTGATTCCGTCTGATCGGCCTATTTTTCCCTCTTCATATTCCGCAAACAGCACACACACACACACACATATTTCTTCAATAAATTGGAGCCGAGATTGGAGGAGACACAGGAAGCCTGGTGATCGGAACATTCCGTCGTAAATATGCACAACCGAGTGGATAAAGGGGTTTGGCTTCCCACTTTATGTGCACCAGTCCAGCTGTAATGGATTCCTGTAATGTTTTAAACATCATTGGAAGCCACACGTATGTGTGTGTGAATGAACTCATCAGGGATGGCCAATGATTCATCAAAAGCAGATGTCTCTTAAATCTTAGGAGTAGGAGGGAAGGGGTATTCAAATCAACACAGTTTAGATATCTCAACTGGATTATTCCTAATCTCAACTGGATTATTCCTAATCCTATGTCGCAATTGAACAGATGCAAAACTCACCTGCCATAGCCATCACACTCATCATAAGGTTTGGGAATAAGCTTAGCCTGTCCTTTTCCTTGTTTTACGCTGATCTCGTGCCCTTTCTTCGTTTCCTCTCAGCGGGAGAGCGTCCAAGTTTTACCCGGAGCAGACGGGCCTTTCCCTGGGTCAGGACCTGGACGAGCCCCCACACCTGGAGCCCTTCCTCCACGAGCTCCACGAGGACCAGGAGCGCCCCCTGGAGGACGGCTCGCTGCCCCACATGCTGCTGCCAGACAGCCTGGACCTGCTGGAGAAAGTGGAGCGCAAGCTGAAGAAGAAGCGACGGAACAAGCAGAAGAAGCAGAGGCACCGGCAGTTCAACGACCTCTGGGTCCGCATCGAGGAGAGGTGAGACCGGCTGCCGTTTAACGATCTCTGGGTCCGCATCGAGGAGAGGTGAGACCGGCTGCCGTTTAACGACCTCTGGGTCCGCATCGAGGAGAGGTGAGACCGGCTGCCGGAGGACCGCCGGCCTTCTAGGTCGGCGCAGAACCTGCCGGCATTGCGGCAAATGTTGGTCCTGGTTGTTGAAGTGGCAAATCTCTCGGGTATCAGTTGCCAGCTCAGGTCTGGCCAGTAGCCGCCCCCCCCTTCCCTACACACACACACAAACACACACACCCGTCTACAGGATCTAACTGACACTTCCCCCTCTCAGGCCTGCAGGCTAAACCAGCCATCGTATCAGATCACCAGCTCCTTATGCGACGCCTAGCCCTCCTACCTGCTCTGCGTGTCAGGGTAGGAATCTGTCTAGACTGGTCCTGCCGCTGGGCTGGTGGATCCGGGTCTGCAGTATCCGCTCACTTGGAAAACATGCATCCGATCGGTCCAAGCCTTAGGCTTTTGGCCCTTTGTGGCCCCAAAATGTTTTTGTATCGGTTCTAAGTATAACCGTAAAGAGTAACCGTATACATCTTGCTTAACTGTTTGAGTCTGTGTCCTTCTTTTGATGTACCTGTACCTCCTGTTGACACGTTTGAACAATATTGAGGGGGAGATTAAACCAGTTGTCAAAATAACACATGTACTTGTTTGAATTGGAACAAGAAACGTGTATTTTGTGATTGTTGCGTCTAGTCAAGTTGTTGCGAGGTGGTGGAAACTGACTTGCAGCGTCAATCCCTGTTTGTTTCCGAAACTGTTGACACAGATGTAGGATGTGAATGTCATTTACGATTTCAAACACTGGAAGAATTTATTTGGACTCCGTTTTGGCCTCCTGCGTGTCAGTCCAGGGTCTGTCAGAGTCTGCTACTCCAGATTTTATTTATTTGTTCTTTATGGAGAGAAAAAAGCCTGTTTACTGTGGCTGGTCCCAATATACACGGGAGATTTCAGCGGTTCCTCAGCTCGCAAGAGCCAAATGAGAGAAACATGATTGAAGGGCACGTTTTCCCTTCAAGAAAAAAAATGAAAAACTTTCCAAATGTGGATGTTATGTCTGAAAACGGGGTCACGTTATTATTCATACTCCAGATTTTCACTGAGGAACATTTGAGCAATGATTTTTTCAAGTCATCTTTTTTTTTTTGAGCGGTTGAAGAACAAAGCAGCATTTCTCTGGTCTTTTTGATGCGTGGCCTCATGCTGAAGCGTCAGACTTGATTACGCTCCACGCTCCAGATTTCAATGGCAGGTCTTTGTAACGCAGGTTAAACTAAAATAAACCCGCTTAAAGTTCCAGAACTCAAGGCAATAAAAAATGAACGTAACATTTCTAAAATAAGCACAAATCCAGGGCTAAATCCAAGTACTGTAGCCAAGGCCAATCAATGAAATGTAAATATTATTAACCACAAGCATATGCCATAGGATGAAAAGATTTGCATTTAAGTCTTATTAAAAACGCAATAGTATGTTTCAACTCTGGGCACATGTGCCCAAAATGTTCACCACCATGATTATTCCTCAGCTTACCACTAATCCCACCTGTTAAACAACCACTTCAACCAAACATGGTCTTATTAAGAACATTCAAGTGTCTGGTCCTTATTTCATTTTATTTGCTTCTGGGAGAAGTAGCAGGGGTAAGGTCTCTCTCTCTCAGGCAATGGTCCTATATAGGACCCAGTGTTTGTTTTGACTGGCTGGGACCCAGTCACAACGGCAGCAACCCTGCAGCCTGGCTTCAAACAGGCCGGCAGAAACGATTTAATAGCCAGGCTCTAGCTGGATAGGCTATGGCCCACTGCCCTCCAGGAGCACTGCCATCCCAGTCCTAGGTCTGGCACACTGCAGCCAGCTGGCCCCCACGTCGGCACCTGAGCAAGCCTCCCCACGGATCGCTTGCATCTCTTGTAAAACTCGAGTGAATTGGTTGTGGCTTTCTTGGAGTCGTCCCTGTTTCCTCTGATGCGTTCTGATTTCCATTGTGTTCTTTTGTCTTTAATCATGGCCGTCGTGACTTGTGGTTTGGGCGGCACTGAAGGATTTCACAGGGGGATGACCTGAATGTTGGTTCCAAGATGTTTCACTTTACAATCTATCAACGTTGAATTAACATGCTGAAGCACTTTTGTGCGATCAATCAGGATTTTCAGAAGTGGACACTAACATGATCTGGAGTTTCTTGGCACCATTTAGAGAATTCAATTGGCTGCTTTTACTGGAACTGTGGAAAGTCCAACAAAACTGATTCATGTCTCATCATAGGACCGGACCTTTTCTGTAAGGCAAGGGACTAGACATGCTAATCGATCACAGAGTCGTGCGTGTTACGATCAGAGCTCCTGCTGGGAATAATTCTAACCCGTAGCATCCTTCCCTGTGTTCCAGCACCACGGTCCAATCACCACCTCCCCTGCTGGTGCGCATCATCAATGGCTACATCACCGTTAAGCCCCCGGAGAGAGTCCATCACGGGAGAGCCAATCACGGGAGGCCGTCATCAGGCTCGTCTCCCACCTCGTCGTGGTCATCCCTCAACCTGCTGCTAGCGCTGTTCCTTCACGCGTGGACTCTGCTGGAGTAGAGCGGGAGCACAAACGCTGCTCGGAAACTGGATGGAACGGTCACCTGATCCGATTGTAACACCAGCAAAATCCTTCGGTCTAACCTCTACGTTCGATAGTTTTTTGTTTGTTTATCCTTTTTTGTATTTTTTTTTATGTTAGGAACCCAATCAGCTCTTACCTTTACAAAACGAAAAAATCTCGTCCACCCTTTATTTATTCTTCACTTTTAGAAGAATCGGTTTTGTATCGCATAATACTGTGGGAAAATTGTATATACTGTATCTACATATTATAGATGCATTTTAGAAATATGAAAATTAATGGTTGAATGTCAATTGTTTGTTGTTTATAAATAGTATTACAGTATATTTTTGAAACTGTCAGATACTAACTACCATAACCCATAATGGTTTCCCCTAGATTGGAATTGTATTTGTGTGGGGGTAGAAACATGATTGTACCATTGTTAACTATGGCTTTTTGGGGTTGTTTGTGCTGTGAGAAAATTGTTTTATGTTTTACATAGAAATTATGTGTTTAATTTATTTTACAATATAGTTGTAGATCATCTAAATAAATGTCTCTCTTGTAACTGTTCATCCACGCGGCTGTCTCCCCTGTACCTCCTTTAAACCCTGGTCATACAACGTAGTCACATTAGTTTCATCATTGTGTAGCTCTCTCCTCTTTTGTGGCATGAGATTGTAATATTTTGCTTATATTGTTGAAAAAAAATATATATTTATCTAGTTAATACCTTGGTGCTAGGGTCAGGTTTGAAGACGCTGATATGTTCGCACACCCTAGTAGCCGTCGGGTTGGAGCGTATTCAGTGTGTATTGGGTGAAATCTGTAAAGCCACTGCTAGTTGGTTTTGTTCATCTGATGGCCTGCAGTGGAAGCTGTGAAAATATACAAAGGCCGATAATGATTTATCACGCAGGACTACAAGCAGTGACACCAGGAAACTCCGATTTATGACCCGTTTACCAGCAGTCAAAACACATGCCCTTGACAATACTAGATTATTGTGTGCTGATACATTTACGGCCTGTTTGTTCTCACCGTTACTTAGTTCAATGCAATAAAACAGCAGTGTTGTTTTTGTGTGTGGCCCTAGTCTCTCCGTGGAACAAATGTTACCATATGCTAAAACTCTGACTAGGAGTACTTTTACTCTACTACTAGCATTTCTATGGTAAAACCATGTGTCTTCCTGAGGGTCCCTAACCTATTTGAAGGTCAATATGTCAATAGCCTGCCCTGAACTGGAAGAACAGCTTTGTTTATGGATCTGCTGCTTCTTGGTCCATGTTCTAGCCCTAACTCTCCCCCCCTCCCCCACCTCCCTCCATCCCCCTCCCCCATAGCCTCAGCCTAGATGTTCCTCCACCAGAAGGACGGGTCATGTTTTCTCTCCCGTGCAGCAGCTGCCACCAACGCTGCTGTGGCTTCAAAGGCAGGATGAAGCAGGGCCAACGCTCTACAGGAAGGGGGTGGGGGGGTGCTGGGGGCTGGGTTGAGTCGGGGGGGGGGGGGGGGGGGGGGTGGTATTACACACCTGCGACTGACCCGTCTTTAATGTCCAGAAGGGTTCCGCATGATTTGTAGAGGGGGCAGTGGGTCAAAGGGGCTACATGGAAGTGTAGTTTACCTTTACCGTTCATTAGGACAGTTCATTTGTTTTCGATTGTTGTTGGTTGGTCTGCTCTTGTGCATTGCATGCGTCAAAATGTGTCAAGCGTTTAAGGTGTTTTGGAACTAAAACGTGATAGTAGTATGACATTTTTTGAAGGTTGACATTGAATGTGATCATTTCCACATAAAAGTAGGTTATCAAAGAGCATCTGATCTTTAGATAGAACAAACATTGAATGTTCCCTCTATCGTAGTTTTTCAAAAGGTATTCAAAATGCTAATTACCAAATTAGTTCAAAAGAGTAAAACACAGTTTCACAGCATACTTCTATAGCATGACCCTCAAAGCCATCTCCCTTCATCCTTCAGTTGCATTTAGATGTGTTGTTCGATCATCAGTACCCATCCCATTGATGCATAGGTCAAAGAACAAATCTGCATGTTTCGAATAATTTGCTGGAACAACACCTCGATCCCCACATCAACAAACATCAACTCATGATGTGAGTAAGAGGAGAAGGGAGGAGAGGAGAGGGATTTCAAAACGTGGCTCCCAAGAAGCATTCCATCGTTTCTCCCTGTCCTCCTCTGAGAAGGAAAGGATGCTCCCACTTAACCTTGTGCTCCGTGAGAGCCTCTTGATGTGGGCAGCCAAGTCAGGCATTCCAACTGCTGATGAAGCTGTGCGGAGCCAAAGTCAACCTCCGTGGACTTGGGACCAGAGGAGCCAAGGGAGATGGCTGAAGTGGAGCCTTTCTCTTCAAAGGAGGCTCGGATGGAAGGGGTTGAGAGGCTCTGCTGGAGAGCGGGAGGCCGGCACAGCAGTGGGGGATGTCAAGTGACTGGGTTACTCTCAACACGATGTAAACCTTGGTTGTGTTTGTTTTCTTAAACTTGACTGATTTTTTGACACGACATGGCTGTTTGGAAAAAAAATTCTGTTCTCTTATCGCCAAACAGGAACTGTGAATCAGGCTGCAAAGATGAGACATGATATGGGTAGATAGAAAATGGGTATAATATGGTGCAATACAAGACCACAGTGATGTTCAGAGGTGAATAGTTTGCTTGTGTGTGGGAGTGTGTTTCACTAGAGGACTGTTCACAGAAATTCCTCATGGCTGTGTCATCCCAAAAAACAACCACATGAAACAAGACTTCCAGGAAAGAGTTTGCCAGGGACATGAATCAGTCAACTTGCTGATGGTCAGTCATACTGAACAATGGATTCTTTTACCCACCATTTCATTCAGATTAAAAAGAACTGTTCCTGGCACTGAAATTAGGTATGGTCTGCATTTTAATGGTGTCTTTTTGCCCTGGTAATGGTAAGTGCGATGTCCAAACTAAGTGAGATTTCCACAGCGTAGAGCCAAAATGAGGAGATTGGTGTGGACCACTGGTTCTTGAGCAAAAGCGTACTACTGCTAATTATCCGACTCATTTGAGATGTGTAAGTTTGGCAAGAATTAAGGGTAACCGGATGAACTAAGATGAAGATAAGAGCGTCCGCTAAATGACAATGTCAAATTGTCGAAGAAAACTCCAAACTAATCATATATGATTAAATTGTTTGAAGACTTACACTCGCTCACATCAAATCGCTTAATATCATCAAATAAAAACAGTCGCCCTTTGTCTTAACAGAGCAAGCAAATATATTAACTCTAACATCTACAGCCCAGCAACCTCCTCTGATGTGTTCCACACCAAGGGACGTTTGAGATGAAGTTGATCATTCTGATGTTGATCTTGACTCTTGTTTCCATACATGTTCATCAGCCCAAGAGATTCTATGGCTCCGTTCTAACCAGAATATATTTCCTGTCTAGTCCAAAATAGATCTCCGGAATTCCCTGGAGGAAAGATATGGCTTCATTATATAGTCATGAACTCTAGTAATGGAAAAAATAGGACAGAGCACTGTACAAATATTGTTTTCCTTACAGCTTTGTAGCCTGTAAAATATCAGTATTGGTACACCTGACCAGCAGAAACACGTTATCTGCCTAAAGAGTTTGGCAATTGTGATAAAAACATCTCGTAAATTACATGCCAGGTGATGTGTCAGACATTTTTGGCATGACAGCGGCAGT
Source organism: Osmerus mordax (assembly GCF_038355195.1). Classification (NCBI taxonomy): domain Eukaryota; kingdom Metazoa; phylum Chordata; class Actinopteri; order Osmeriformes; family Osmeridae; genus Osmerus; species Osmerus mordax. The sequence goes on along the minus strand of NC_090069.1, from coordinate 5,039,355 downwards.
GTTAGGCTCCGGACCAATTTAGTTTAATTTAATTTTGGGCCAGTCCTAGGAAGTAGCCTATATAGGCTACTAAACAAATAAATAGACAGTAATCCGTTGATGCTGCGTTGCGGCTTTTCCGAGGTCTGTCTACCTCCCACTCTCCAAGGCCGCCGGGGGCATGACCTGTCCTCCTCTCTGGCCTTGGTGACTTAATTTATTTTGTACAAGAACATTATTCACGAAATCCTTTCCACCGAGGCGGGTTGTAGCCTATGAGAAACAACGCAGCTGTTCAAACAGTGCACTGCATCACTTTGACTTGCACTGTCCGAATAATTCAAAAGCATCTTCTCACTTGGAGTAGTTTTGTTTTTTGCGTCTGTCTCTGTCTTGTGGTTTGACTTGGAACTAATGAGATCTCAAATACTGTTCATAGACATAACGAGAAACTCAGACCCGTGGCGTAAGAAAAAAAAAGAACAAAATACACAGATTGGGATAATGGTGGAAACACATGCATGCAGTAGTTAGGCTAGATAAATATAGTTCACATTTTGGAGTTAAAAGAATGTTTGCTAAGTGACAAGTAGGCTAGCTCACAAGTAACAAGTAGCTATAGATTTCTACATGTTGAAATGGATACATAATAACCCCGGGCTTTTCAGTAGGGGAATTTCAGGCTGTCAGCGATGTCTTCACATACTCTAAAGCTCTGGTTGTTTCACCTAAACGAACACGATGCTGAGTTTTGACTGTGGTCCTACACAGGAATGAGGGGCCCCGTGTAAAAACGTTAGCGTTTTTAGCTTGTGACCCCTTATAGAGTTGGCTGTCAAAACCTCTGTTCACGGGGTCAACACAATCTAGAGCCCCGTAGTCTTACTGTGTAAACAGTAGAAGCATGAGGTTTGAGTTTACGTGTTGCACCTCTCACCTGTGTTTTATTAAACCCTTGCCAAAAATGATATTGTAAAAATGGCGAATCAAGGCTCATTTAAGGAAAAGTGTAAATTCCTGGGTCAGAGAACTGCACTGCTCTCTTCTAGACCACGCAACACAACTCTGCCAGAAAACTACCACAGATGTTGGGATCAATGGTTGCTTTCAGCCCAGGCCTGTTTGAAATGTAAATTGATAATGTCATAATGTATGTTGTACTGTTGTAGACCTACTGTATTTTTTCTTCAGATTTTTTCATCTGACAATTACATCCCTCATTTCAGTTAGGGTGACAGTTCCTTTCAAATCTTACAACATATATATATTTTCAATATCTAGGGCCATTTGAGTAGAACTACATTGCACTGACAGTATTTCTTCATCATCCTGCTTGTTTTAACAACCCAAATTCCCCACAGATCAGCAACGTCCACAGTGAAGCAAGAGGGGCATGTTTATATTTTGATGTAGTATCCTTTTAGGGTGGGATCCTAGCTCTTGTCATGTAATATAAGAGAATGTCGGTTCCCAGGGGTGGAGGTTAGAGAGCATTTCTACTCCCAGGACAATGTTACAGAGGGATGCTTGTGTTGACTACCTCTAGGCTCCAGCCAGCCAGTCCCCAGTTCCATTTCCCAGGCAGGCAGGAGCCCGCGGAGAGCAAGCAGGGCCAAGGCATTCCTCTCCACTCCCAGGCCAACCATGCCTGGGAGCCTCCCAGAGCGCGGAGTCAGGACAGGGGGACACCGTGTTATGGTTGTAATGAGAAACCTCCGTCCGTGGTGTGGGACTGCAAGGTCAGGCCGTTGTCAAGATGGGAGCCCGATGAAGATCCATTGAAGAATTTGAATCTCAAAACGAGGAACATTTCCTCCCATGAATACTCATCGAGTACGGCAAAGAAAATGTACTGCAGATGAAATGTTTTATAGAGAATGGCTGACCCGACAACCAGAGTGATGGAATGGTCAAATGTAAAATATACTTAAAAAAAGGTTAACAGATGTTTATTGATCTTATTTACAGCAGTTTATTTGATATTCTATTACCTGGGCTTTTGTGAATATCTGACAGGACACACGCACTAAGAAACCAACAGTTTTATACAAGCTTTATTTACAACTTGATTACCAACTGTACATTTTTGCAGTGTAGGAAGCACATTTTATCAACAAGTTTCAAATGGACAGATACTATGAAATCCATGAAGGTCAAATTATTCTTATTTTTTGTCTTTCAAATGAACAAACTTCCTAAACTGTTTCTCACATACAGTATGTACATATTGTATACAAGCAATATAAAACTTGGCAAATGGAAAGGTTATTTGCTACTCCGTTAATGTAAAATAAGTATTCCTATGAATAAAAAATACAGCAACCATGAAACCTGCTGATGAAACCAAAACTAACAGCCTCCGTTGCTCGTCGTGTCACTCAAACGCACGTTTGTCTTCTGTGGCGACAGACAGTTGAGAGCCGACCCCCTTGTATGGACGGTAATGAAAAGACCAGGTTGCCTCCATCTCTATCGACGGCTCCATCCTCAGGTTTAATGGCGAGTGGTTTTCGAAGCAAGCTCTTTTGTTTTCGAGACGTTACAAATGACCTAGACAGGCCAGGGTATCTGAACAGATTTCCCCATCTCGTCCTATGTCGTGTCCTATGCATCACCACATGGCTGAAGATGACCAGTCTTTCACACACACACACAAGTAAGAGTCACACACAAGTTCATCAGTTGCATAATATGGACACATATCTTGTTATGGTGCGGAAATGAACAAGAAGCAGCATGGGGGCGCAGTGATTTCACACCACTTGTCCCCTGACACCCTCCTATCTCTGCATTTCCTTTAGACTAACACTTGAGGTAAAAGCACTTTGAACATGTTCATCATTAACATGGAGGGGGGAGGAGTCCATGTCAACATGCTGTTGGTGACACCAGCCAAATATGTGAACATCATCTTACCCTGTAAGCTCTGAGCTCTTTTGAAAAAAAAAAAAAAAAAAAAAAGAAGGTTCTGGAGGAATTTATCAATCAAGCAACATATTTTAGACACGTAAGAGACAGGCTATCCAGTCTGGTTCAGTACCATGAAAGTTAAATTAATAATACATTTAATAAAATCAATACTGCATATGTAAATAAAAAGTGAATATAAAGCTAGTATTTGAAAGCCGGGCTACAAGGCAGCCATCCTCCTCTTCCCCTGCTGACCTTGTCATTATGAGACCACATTTTGTTAGACCAAATTTGTTCACCAGGGTTTATAAAATAAGGACACACAAGAAGCATAAAACAGTCTTCAGAGACACAATTTCATCAAATAAAATAAAGTGAACAGGTGAACTCTATACAATGTGATTAGGAATAAAAAAAAAAAAAAAAAAAAATATAAAAAAAAACTGCTACTTTAGTTCCTGTTTTCCCTCTGTAAGCACAGGACACAGAAGGTTCTCATGTCATGCCCAGCAGAGCATTGAGACAATTTAAACTTTGGACTCAACACTCTGACTGGGTGTACATATCGGCCTGTATTGCTCGTCATTTGATCGTTGCCAAAGTCTTCCAAGACATGGAGTAACACTGGCTCCATATTATCCCCCCTCCACTCACCGGTTGACGCCGTGTCTGGAACCAAGCAATTGAGGCGTTTGCGGAGGTTTAGAAGCACAAGCAAGCAAGTCCGTGAGAGGAGCAAGGGTGGAGGGGAGGGGGGTGTAAGGGAGGGCTGTCAGGCGTCGTGGGAAGGGGGCTCACCTCCTCCTGGGGTGGGGGAGGGGACGGGGGACGGGGCACGTTAGGGGTAAGCTCAGCCTGGGCCTTGCTACAGGTTAGTGTTGATGTCGATGGTGGGTTATCTGCAGGGCTGAGCTCAACGCAAAGTCATGCAAATGGCGGATCATGCAGCGGTCTACCCGGTCAGCGGCGGTCATGCAATCAGGTCGCTGTGGAAACGAGCGGAGAGAGGAAGAGAGAGAGACATGAGAACAGAGGAGCGGGGGGGGGGGGAATCATTGTTCTAGAATGACAGGAGTGACCCTCCTCTGTCGGTGGCCCGGTTGGCCTGGCTCTGGTTACAGCTGAGCGGGGTCCGGTAGGATTCACACTGTGACTCCACCACAGGTCTTATGGAACCATTTCAAATGACAAACACGGGAGAATGTTGAGAATGTTGTCGAAATGAAGCAGGTTTGGTCGACGGGTTTGTGTAATTATAAAAAAATTGCACAAAGTGCATATGTACACTCACTAGGACACAAGAAGGAAAACCGTTTAAGATTATTTGTATGTAAAGTCACTTATACCTACTTTCAACATACCCTGATAGACCATGCCTGTACGTGTTCAGATAGTTTGACAATTATGTCGTCAGCATTACGACCCATGCACTAGGCCACAGGTGAACCCTCCATCTGTACTTCTTGATTGCTACTCTGAGGAGGCCCGTCCAATCAGAGGACTCATCTATTGCCCACCCACCAAAAGCACCAGTGGTTCATTCAAGCCTTCCTGATCAACATCGTTATGACAAACCCACCCCGATGCTAATCAAGTGACTCGATCCTCACTGTTAACCATACGATGACCAAGCTATACTCAAAACAGTTGGTGATTTTATAAAACGGTATTGTGGCCATTATATACCACAGTCTGGCCCAAAGCAACTGCATAGATATGTTTAGACTAGTCTAAATAATACACGTTCTAGAACAGACAGACAGCACACTGAAATACTAGGAGTTCTCAGGACCACTCGCTGATGTTAGGAGGCAGAGGAGAAGGTTAGAAATATATATAGTAGATCAATATTTTTTTTTTAATCTTACACTGGTAAAAAGTCCCCTTCACTTAAAGATCCCCTACAAGGCCAAACCTGTCTCAACACTTGACAAACTGGATCCACACAGCACCGACCACACAGAGCACTCTGTAACTCGAAATCACTCCGGAAAACTCGGGCAGATCAAGATATGAAAATAACCTCAGTTTGTATAAACAATGGATGGAAAGAAAAAAAAGACAAGAATAAACTAACAAAAGCAAAACTCAGCCATCTACTTTTTGGGGAACTGCATATCTCAGTGGGCTACATCCTTGAGGAAAATCCTATAAAAAAAAAAAGAAAAAAAAAAGAAAAGAAAAGACAAAAAGGCAATTGCAGGGGCTGCTTGATAAAAATCGAATAAAAGTGGTGAATTAAAAATAATTTACCGATATAAATAAAACGGACAAATGTGCGTGGAAAGTCAAGGTAGCAAAGTTTGAGCGGCAGGCAGGAGAGGAGCAGCAGCAGCTGGCTGCCTCGGACGCCCTCGTGTCGGAACTGCGTTACCGCGAGGTCGTCGACGCCGTGCCTGGCCGGAAGGTCGGAGGGGCGACGGGGGATGGAGGTTAAGGGTCGGGGGCAGGGGGGTGGGCCCTGCCGCGTCTACCTGGCTGTGGCAGGCTGGACGTGTCCTGGGTAGGTGCGCCGGGTGCTGGTGGCCTGCCTCTGACGGGCCAGGAAGGACTGTCCGGAGCCTGTGCTGGCCAGCCGGTCCTCTGCTGCCTTCTTCTGGATGGCCATACCCTGCACACGCACACACACGCACAGCAGTCAGCGTGTGACAAGTTGTACCCTATGGTATGTTGTCATTAAAAAAACTAAAAAGGTGTTAAACCCAAGCGAAAATAAAGAGACAGCGTTCTCAAACAAATGTGGTATCTTAATACCGAATATGCATATCTCATCTTATAAAAAGGCTTTCTTCTTTGTAGTCTTCTCAATAACTTCTTTGAGTCTGGTTTTCTGATGCTGTTGAGAGCCACGGTTTGTGTACAGCACCCTCTGGTGGGCAGACCCAATGAAACCCTTGAACCCAACCGGAGTGAGCGGGGGCCACTTACCATGTTGTACCAGGCGGAGACGATCAGCTTCTCCTCCTGGTCTCGCTGGGTCTTGGTCTTGTCAAACTCTTTCTGTGAGAAGACAGCAGAATAGCCCTTGAATATGACGATCACCGCCATCGGGACCCTTAACCTTCACATGTCGCCACGGAGACGAGCAGCCGTCAGACATGCGGGCAGGGAGACTTTCACATTCACAAAAACGGACTCGACAGACATCCGAGGGGTTAAACTCCCATGTCCGCCTGTCGTGGAAGGCGGGGTTTTCTCCGCACAGTACCTCCAGAGAGTGCAGCATCCTCTCCCTCTCCTGCAGCTGGTTCTTCAAGGCCTGGACCTCAGGGGCCGAGCCCTGGTTCTGTTTGGGATCCAGGGTCCGGATGACCTGCAAGAACCACGTCACGTTAGCCCACAGAGCCCACACTAAAAAGAAATCACGTGGTGCGTCGAAGAACACAGGTGGTTCGACGAAAGACTAGCCCCGGGCATGTTCGACACGTACGCTCTTGGCCTTCTCCAGATACTTCTTGTAGCGCTCCTCCATCAGCTTCATGTCCTCGTCTTTCTTTTTTAGCGCCTCTTCCAATTCGTACACCCGTTGAGCTGGGGGGGGGGGGGAAGAGCCAGAGGTCAGTGTGGGCGAGCGAGGACAGGGAGGACCGACGGGAGACGCGGGGGCGACGGGCAACTCACAGCTGGAGGTGTACTTGGGCTCCAGGTCGTCGATGTAAGCCGTCTTCTTCTGCAGTTCGTCTTTCGCCTCCCTCAGTTTCCCCCTTGGCGGAAAAAACAAAAACCAAAGGCGATTTTATTTATCGGTTCGGGTGCGAACTTCGAAACGGAAACATGTCGCTGAAGCGACGTTGGGAGTCTTATCTGAATAGGTGACTTACATGTGCTCTTCATAGTTCTTCTTCAGAATGATCGACTGGGGAAAAAGAGAGCAAAAAGCAATGTTTTTAGAAAAGAGATTGCTGTGACAGTTGTTAGTATAGGTTTGCTACAGTTCTGTTGGCTGGAGAATAGACATCATCACCACACCTTACACACCTTACATAATTTAGACTAGCAGTATTTCAACTGTAATATTCATGCTTTCCTCAACAATCCAATAGGGGGCATCGCTGAGCAAAGAATGTTTCAAATACAGCCCATGTGATTCTGAATAAATATATACAGTTGAATAACGGAATGTCATGGGAAAACATTCCAGAGGTTTTTTCCAATTTATAATTCTGTAACGATTCAGTCGCGTGCTGTACATGAACAAAAAATGAAAAAATCTACTCGTTCATCGAATTTCCAGATCATTTCACTTTTTATTAGAATGGAAGAATAATCTTTGAAAGAATAATCTGCGACCGGAAAGATTTCACACACCAAGAATCCACACCACCAATACCAAACGTTATGTTCGATTCGTAGCAATGATTCGCCACTTATTAAGAGGACAACCATCAGCTGGAAACGGGTCCCAAAAGGTACGATTTCATTTTAAGAGGTACTTGGGGGGGGGGGGGGGGGGGGGGGGGAACAGTAATGAAGTAAGCCATGAGTGGATCACCAAGCCATACTTACGATAGTCTGAGAGGGGAGGCAGAATTTAAAAAGAAAACAAGAGGGGGTTTAATGAACGAACACAACCAGGAACCCACAGCCAACACAGAGACAAGCAGCGTAGAATCGGAGAGTTGTGTCATGCATTAGGACAAGAGACATGGGGCAGGAGATGAGAGGCACTCCTGTAGCATGATCGCACACACACACACACTTCCTCTTGGACACACACGCGCAGACACACCCCTCCTGCTGAGGTCGTCGTCGCGAGAGGCCCTGTCCAATCAGGAGATGTCTATGCACATGGCCTGTAACCACCATACAGGCCAGGCAGAACTAGCACAGCCTCTCCAGAGCTAAAAACAGAAATGACACCACACACAAGAACAACAACACGAAGAAAAAAAAAAAGACAAAAACACACACCGCCACAACATGACAGCGTTAGAATGGGTTAGTACGACACAACAAGAAGCCATTCGTTCGGTGGTCGTCAATGTATGATGGGAGGGAGATGGGAGGGCCAAACACAAACTACAGGATTTCTGGCTCGAATGCTCATCCGGAAGAGGTCAAAACACTCATCCGGAAGAGGTCAAAACACTCATCCGGAAGAGGTCAAAACACTCATCCGGAGGAGGTTTTCGAGATAAAACTACCCTACAACCCAGTCTATAGAAAGGAGACACTCCACACGGTGGTACTACAGACAGGGAGCCTGGTGGTTACCCCCCCCCAGGTCCGGTACTCACGTCGTCCGCTTTGGAGCCTTGTTCCTGGAGGGACTTCTGCAGCTCCTCCACCTGGCTCTGGCCCTCCATCAGCCTCTGGTTCACCAGCCTGAAACACACGCGGGGGCTCGGTCACATGGTCGCACAGCTCGGCGAGGTATGTTAAGCCCTAGCCCACTAGCCTAGCGTGATGTGTGCGGAGTGTGGGGGATGGTCGAACCCCGGCGCCCGGGAGTGTGACGTGGGCGGCCTAGTACGGCCGCATGTATACGGCGTGTAGCGCTCGTTTTTCGAGCGTGTTGATGGAAGCGCGTGGATCTAGGATGTCGTGTGACGTGTGCAGCCTATGTAGCTCGGCTCCGGCGTCCGGTGTGTGGCGTGCAAGTGTCCGGCGCTCGCGTCCAGCACACACCTGTTCTCCGTCTCCAGCTCGTTCTTCCTGCTGTTGGCGTCCTCCAGAAGGCTCTGCAGCAGGGCGATCTTCTCGTTGTCCGAGCCCTCCTGGGCCAGCTTCAGCATCTTGTTTTCATGCTGCAGGCGGATGAGTCTCTCCCTTGGGACAACACAGAGGAGGGCCGTTAGCATGCTAGCTTCAAAGCTTGCTCGTTGGCGGATGTTAAGTCTCTGTTAGCTTCCATCTGGGCTGGTCGGGACCTTGACTAATCCTGTCCGACCCTGCTAGCTTGTAGCCGCCTTGGTGATAAGCGCTCTACCGTGACAGCTATGCCCCGAGGTCAGAAGTTCAAAGTCACGGGTTCACATCAAGTTTTGAACTGGTTAAGCCCCATGGTAAAAACATGTTTCTCTGTAACATTGTATTGAAAGGCATTCTCCCACCAGGTAGCTCGAAAACGGCACCACATAAAGCCATTTTAGGAGCAAACTACAGCGCCCAGTTCACAGGAGAGGAAGTTGTTTGGCAGCTTCTCTAAGAGGAGCAGTTATAAGGAGGTGTTTAGTACAGTCAGTACAGGGTGAGGCTCACCAGCTGTAGGCGAGCCCGAGGCTCTTCTAAGTGTTTCCAGACAAGGCTAAGCTAAGCTACGCTAGCCACCAAACTCGATCTTGGAAAGCCACTGGAGCGGCGGGCCGGCTGATGCAACTCCAGCATCTGGAGTCTGGGCGTTACGTAACGTTACGACTCCACTGCCGGAGCACCGCTCGGCCCACAGCAGGAAAGAGCCTGCGAGGTATGCGACCGGGAGAGAAGCCCAAAAAAAAACCTCAGGCTGAGGCAAGAAGGGAGCCGGGGAGAAGGAGCCTAATTGGCCCAGCGTACGGGGGAGAGCGGCTTTGAACTGGTCTCGCTGCTGATGCAATCGTCGTCCCCCTGAGAAGAACACTTCATAAACACATCACAAAAGCCCTTCTCCGGAGTGTGTGTGTGTGTGTCGGGGAGGGGGTGGATTGAGGGCTGAGGAGGCTAAGATGTCTTATCAGTCTTTAAAGAGGAAACAAAGCTCATCTCTTGCAAACATCCAGCCACGGTGATAACACGCATGAGAAGGGAGCTTGAATGAACCACGGGAACGCCAGCAGGCGAGAACACGACAACCAGCCGTCAAACGTGGGCCGCTCCGGGTGGAACACAAAGTGAACGCGCTGTGGGGAATTGTGGGAAGGGAAGAACAATCACAATGTGAAAATGTGTTTGGGATTTGACCCCGCAATGTTTTTATCTGCAGTCGAACGCTCCTCCACTGAGCTGTGCTCGTCTTTATCCACAAATAGGCATGACTTTCACCGGCGCGAAAGCAGGAGCTCTCTGGCGGCTGTGGAATGTCTGGGGGAACTGGACGGGGGGGTTAAGAGGTCCTACCTAATCTCCGGAGTGACGATCTCTGACGCCAGCGAATCAGAGCCCTCGTTACTTCCAAGTGGAACCAGGCCTTGAGGGAAAAAACAGGAGGTTGCAGTTAGAGGTAAACACTGGTTACCGACACAGGCCGGAGGCACGCGTTCAAACAACTCCCCCGGAGACGCTAGGCCAGCAGGAGGCAGCGAGAACAAAAACAACCTGAGGTCGTTTTGTTTTTTTGTGCCTTAAATAACCAGCAACCTTGATGAACTGGTTCACAGGAGGGTATGAGTGGTTATGTGTTCTTGTGGTGTAGCCTAGCCGCCCAAAATGAGGGAAAAAAATTGCCTTCAAGGGTAGACAAGAGATGAGTCTCACCTGAGGTAAGCTGTCCTTCCTGAGCCTGGACACAACGAAGTTCCTCGATAGTCTCCTTCAGGGAGTCTCTCTCCGTCCTCATACGCTACAGGAGAGAGGGAGAGAGGAAGGATGGAAGGGGGTGAGATAGAGGACTAACACACTTTTTCATGTGGTCACAGCCAAGTAGAATGTTTCCAATTTGTGGGTAATTCTGTGGAAAAACAAGTTCTGTTGTGACAGAGGCCTAAAAAACTGAGCTCTCCAAACACAGTCGCTTCCACGTAAACAACAATTTGCCTCAATCCTCCTCAGCGCAGGACTCTTCAAGACCGATTACTGCTTTTGTACAACTTCTACTACCCAACACCAGGAAGTAGCAGAGCAGAGGAGAAATGCTCCCTTTTTTATTTCTGTTTCTAACCCTAAAGGGTATATCAAATCACAAAAGAACCCCTTTTGGCACGTACGTCTTTTTCTTTCTGGAGCGAGTCCACCTTCTCCTTGAGCCGTTTGTACTCAAACTCCATCTTGTCCGCTTTTTTGGATTCCTCAGACAGTTTGTTCTGGAGCTCGACCACCTTTTGGAGAAAAAAGCCCGGGTACGTAAAAAAAAAAAAAAACGATGCCACATTAGCCTGTATAACAGGTGGGTGCGCGTTGGCGCGCGCGTACCTGTCTCTTGTAGGTCTCCAGCTGGCTGCGCACCGCGCCGGCCTTGCGCACCTCTTCCTCCAGGCTGACCGTGTTCTGCATGTACACCGTGTTCTTCTCCTCCAGCAGCTTCACCTGCCGCCTCAGGTCGCCCAGGTCCTCCAGCTTCTTCTTGTACGAGTCCACCATGCCCTCCAGCTTGGACACCTTGTCGGACGAGTGTCTGTGGAACACGCACACACACACACACGCACCTTAGGTAGGGCAACTGTAGTTCGATTCATCAGGGGGAGCCGGAAAATTAGATAAACAAACAGAGAGAGAGAGGGATGAGAGAGAGAGATATGAGAGAGTGAGAGAGAGAGAAAGAGATACATATGTGAGAGAGATAAATATGTGAGAGAGAGATAAATATGTGAGAGAGAGAAATATGTGAGAGAGAGAGAGCGAGAGAGTGTAGGGAAGCGAGTCTGACCTGAGGACGTCCATCTCGTCCTTGAGGGCCTGGGCTTCGTCGGCCAGGGCGGTCAGCTCCTCGTTCTGACCCCTCAGCTCCGTCAGCTCCTTCTCCAGCTCCTCGCAGCGGATGCGGAAGTCGTCCTTCGCCGCCTCCAACCTGCCCCCCGGCACCAGAGACGCACACGTTAGCCAAGAGACGCACACGTTAGCCAAGAGACGCACACGTTAGCCAAGAGACGCACACGTTAGCCAAGAGACGCACACGTTAGCCAAGAGACGCACACGTTATCCAAGAGACGCACATGTTAGCCAAGAGACGCACACGTTAGCCCCCTTGCGCCACGCCGCCACGGCAACGACTGAGACACTAAACTGCCCCAGAGACAGAGTCCTTCCAAAGGGGATCTGTGGAGGGGAGGGGGATTCCAGGAAGTGGTGCAGGGATTGGCTACTCAGGGAACACACACACACAACCTTGCCCCTGGTGAGTGACCAATACCGGTGCCTGGCGACCGTGATCATACGACTGTGTCCCGAAGGGTCAGAGGAGAACCAGTGGGTGATCCCGAGAGGGGAGGGGGGCCCTAGACCCTACCAGCAGGCCCCATGCTTTACCTGGAGTGGGGGAGCAAGGCTGTGGGGGTGAGGGCCAGGGTGGAGTGCAGAGGCTGGTACTCCCAGCCCGACAGAGGGGCTGGGAGTACCAGCCTGGGAGGGGCTGGGAGTACCAGCTGGGAGGGGCCTGGTCAGTAGCTGGCCTGGCCTCCATCCAAGCCGCGATTAAAAGGCCTGTCGGGGTTGTTTTTATAGCCCTTTAATCTGTGGAGCATTCAGGCCTTTAGTGAGCCCGGCGGCAGGGAGAGGAAATCGATAGCTTTCTAACGATTCGACCCTCCACCGTGAGTTGTGGCGCTCGCTCTTTTGCCGCGACTCGAGTGCCCGTGGCAGCCTCCCAGAGATGGCTGTATCTGTATCTAAACACTCTGGGACCGCATGTGACCTGAAGACAGGTCCCTAAGCAGAAGAGGCCAAGCGTGGACAACACAGCGAGGTAATCAATCTGTGGGAGCGGGGGGGGCGACTGGTTTTTGGCCCCTGTACAGAAAGCCTGTTGTTGTTCACGGCGTAGTGAGTTGCAGGTCCAAGCCCTCTGTGGCCTAATGGGGGGAATCCTTGTTAGTTTCTCACTGTCCATCCCATTATCACCTCCCCGGGGTCCCAACAAACAAACACACACACACACACACAAATCCTCGCTTCGCCTCCCCTTCCTGCTCCATACCCCTCTCCTCCCCTTGTCCCTTGCCCATCCAGGGTCCACCCTGGCTGGGTAAGGGTCCGTCACGGGCGTCCCCCCCCCCCACGCCCCTCCACGCTCACCTGAAGGTCTCCTCCTGGAGTTGCTCCAGCTGGGTCTGCAGCTGCAGGTGCCGGCGGCCGGCGGGGCTGTTCAGGTCCTCGATGGAGTCGGACTGGTTGAGCCGCTCCATGAGGATCTGGTTCTCCGCCAGCAGGCTGCCTTTCTCCTCCTGCAGGGCTGCCACCTGGGGCGTGGGGGAGAGGAGGGAGAATGAGGAACGAACTAGGAGACACTGGAATCTTGGGGGGCCCCGGGTACTGCTACGGGGCCCTCGGATGTGAATGTGGTCATGCAACTCCCCAAGGAGAGGAGATAAGAAATGGGGCCAAAGTTACTTTCCGAAAATTCTACTATCCATATCGTTTTGGAGCTTACTGTTGATGACAAGAATGCCTTCTTTGTTGTTATTATGACATTGACTTTAGGCTAGTTGAACACAGTTTCAATATTTAACTGGGCCAAACAGGATGATTTCCTTCACAGCACACATCACTTTGCTCCCAAGACATCTTATACAAAAGGTTTGAATTTATTTCATTCGGGGAAAATGGCAAGCACACGGAAAAAGGCAAACCAACAAACCCTTACATTGCCAACAGGGCTACATGCGGTTTATGTGGCCTTTTCAACAAGAAGGGGTAAGACCAAACTCCACACAAAAGCGAAGCGGAAACTGTGTTTTGAGTTGAGAAACAGTCATGTTGGCAAATATCTGACTGAGGTGTGGGGCTTTTATCGTGGTGAAAAGGCGGAGCGGCGTGCGATTCGCAGCAAAACCGCAAGGCGTTTTTTCCCCCCATACTTAAATGAGTGTTTATCCCCACACTTGAGTGTTTCTCCCCACACTTAAATGAGTGTTTCTCCCCACACTTAAATGAGTGTTTCTCCCCACACTTAAATGAGTGTTTCTCCCCACACTTAAATGGTGTTTCTCCCCACACTTAAATGGTGTTTCTCCCCAAACTTAAATGAGTGTTTCTCCCTACACTTAAATGGTGTTTCTCCCCACACTTAAATGGTGTTTCTCCCCACACTTAAATGAGTGTTTCTCCCCACATTTAAATGGTGTTTCTCCCCACACTTAAATGAGTGTTTCTCATACTTAAACAGGCTCTGTTTTTTGGGGATAAAGAGTCGACAGAGCCTCAGCACCCCCAGGGAGGTTTAGAAGATAAGACCAGCTTTCCTGTGGTCCTTTCTAGAATGGAAGACCCAGGGAGGCCTTCTGTGTCATGAACCCATGAAACACAAACATCCCCTATAGTCTTCCACTCCAAAGCAGACTACAGGATTATTGTGCCGAGTCATGAGTCTGGCTCCATGATGTTTCTACACAGCTCTTCTCCTTAGAGGCGATTGCCTCGCTTGCTGCAGCCCAGGGGCCCAGAGTCAAGCACTGCCTGCCTGCTGTTGCCATGGGACGCCATGGGGACACACACTGGATGGTTAACATGGGGGCGGGTAGGGGGTTGGCATTAGTCTGGGGTGTGGTTGTGACACGCAGCACTAAGGTAGACAGGGTAGCTTATGCGCACACGCACACACACACGCACGCCAAAGTGAAAGGAGGCCTGGATTGGACAGAAGATGCTGTTAAGCAGACTCAAAAGAAACAACCCAGGGCTTTCACACAGCAAACACCAATGGACTGAGAGAAAAAGAAAATTAAAAGGTCCATTTACCCTTTCCTCTAGTTCAACATACTCTAACCTCAGCCTATCTCGCTCCTCTTGAACATGGCACGCCTTCAAAGCAAGGCAAAGAGTGTGAGGTTTCAGTCTCGTCCCGGGGAGGGGGAAAAAGAGGTCAATGATCAAAATGGACAGGAAAACAAACAAATGCGGACTACGGTTTGTAGCTTGTTAACTTCTGTGAGAGCCACGTGGGCTGAGTACTACAAGACAACTCAAAATACGATACGAAACTAAATATTAATATATTGTCAGGAAATAACGGTGACGTCTTCGGCCTGGGTTCGGTTCGGGGGGGACTGAGACGAAGGAGGACCACACGACACCTACCTGCATGTCCAGCTCGTGGCATCGCTGGGCTATCTCCTCCTTGGTGGAGAGAGCGTCGCTGAGCTCCTCCGCGGTCTTTTTGAGCTGGGAACACAAGATGAAACAAGATGGGGAAAAAAAGGCAGAGCCAGACACGAACAGCCGTGGTAACTCTGAGAGGTGGGGATCTGGGATGTATCCGAGAGAGACGGCTCTCTGTGAAGGGAGGGGAGGAGGGGGGGCCGGGGACGTCTTACCTGTCTGTCCAGTTCAACGTAGGAGTCGTTCCCTCCTATAACTGGAGTCTCTTTGCTCATCAGCTAAGGGAAAAGAAATTGGGATGGTTAGCATTAGACAGACAAACGTTTCGCGGTTACCCTCTTCCAGAACACGTTCCGCACTTCCAATTTGAACTATAGAAAAATATAAACACTTTGGGATTCGGGGGTTCGCAAGTCTACCTCTTGAATGGCTGTCATGACGACGTGCTGCACCGATTCCTCCATCATCATTATGGTCTGGATGTATTCTGCAAGGGCAGAGAGGTCATTATGGCATTCCATGAATTCAATTCACTTCATTCTCAAATCAATTCACAAGAGCCCCTCAGTAGAAACAAGTGAAGCCAAATCGCCCAGCCTTTTGCATATTTGACCAGCATTTGTCTGGTGGCTGCAGCCTATTTTATAGACTGCTAGAAACGGACAACGTGGACTACGTTACCTTGTTTCTGTTCGCAATTGACGGCACAGCCGAGGATGAGCTGCAGCATCCGGCCCAGCTCGGCGGCGTCGCTGTGCTCGCCAATCAGATTGACGTCGGGCAGGGTGAAGTCATTGATCTGCTGGCCCAGGATCTGCGTGAGGAAGGCTGCCGTTAGCTCAAACTCTCAAAAGATGAGGGGAAACCAGGAGCCCCATTGAGATTCTGAGATTGTAAATAATCCTCTTTTACCTCTTGGTTGTAGTCTAAGATGCCTTTCAGTATCTTCTTCAAATTGCTGATCTGAATGGTGTGGAAAAAAAAAAGGGGGAAATTTGAGGGTTAGACCTAGTCAAGGTTTTCCCCAAACATCCCGCTAGAAAACCTTGAGCGTTAACAGTGAAGAACAGGGTCCCAAACCTTCAACCTCCAGTTATCCCCGACATCAGGCTTGATCCTACCGATCCAGCTGTCACTGAAGTACACCAGGTCTCTGAAACGAGAGTTAGGGTTGGGGGGGGGGGTGAGGAATGACAACACAACACCACACATTGGACAGGAAGGCCTTACTTCGTGGTCCAGTTTTTCATACAGCATATGAAAGGCAATAAAAGAGGAATTGCTACTGAAAGAGGCTTGCGGGATATTTTGAAAAAGGCATCGGACTGAACTCTGCCCGTAGGGACTTGTGGTTGGAGACTCACATTTTCTGTAGGGCTTGGGCCATGACGACGCCACTGGTGAGGTCGTCCACTGTCTTGCATGGTGCCTCCACGCCAAACGTCTGGACCTGGAGAGGAGAAGGCGATGAAAGCGGGACTTAGGATCGCAACATCCATTCCCACAATGTCCTTTTGCCAAAGGACCTTCGAACAGTGAACATAGCCAAAGTTGCAATGACATTTTTTTTCAGCTGAGGAGTCTGGAAGCTTCTTCCACTGGTACTTTAACCCAAATAGTTTGCAAGCTATGCTCAGTGAAAGACAGTGTTTGGCAGAAGTCCAGCGGCTTCTGCTGTCCAACTAGATGTCACCATGCCCTCCGTTTAACCTCCCCCCCCATATTGTCCCTGGAAAAGGCATCACACCATGGTTGCAGCTTCCAACCTGTTCTGGGCTATGAAAACCACAGCTGCCCATGTATAGGCCCTAACAATGCTCCTTCTTCTCCTCTCCCTTCCTCCACCTATATCTGTCCATCTACCTCTCTCTCTATCCGTTCTCTGTGTTTGGGTAGCACCCCGTCCGCTCCCTGAAGCAGTAGGCTGGTCTGACGAGTTCTGACGCAAAACATTTCAGTGGCATGTGTGAACTGAAGGACCCCGAGGAATGCTTGGCGTGTGACAGAGGTGCAGTGCGTGACTTCAGTCAAGTCTGGCTGCAGGTGTGTTTGTAGGCCTCAGAAACCTCCCCCGCCCTTGAGTGAACACTGTAAATAGGGGGAGCTGATATGGCCTGCATGAGGAGGATCTTACAGACACACACACAATAACAACTTTACCGAAAGGCCAAAAGTGAGGCTTTCCATAATGACAAGACATACACACAACCAAATTCGGGTTCCCCACTGCAGGGTGTTGTTCTGCGACGGCCATGTTCAGAACCCTAGACCTATAGTAGGCTTATTCAGGCCAATCTCAGGTCAGATAACTCCATTTCCTCGGGTCGGGATAATCCGGTAAACTGCGTGATGTCGTTTATTATCCTATCTAGGGCCTCATTAGATGCATGTCTGTCAGGTGTACAGCCGTGCAGACCAATCAGGATGGGACTCTAGCCTTCTACGGCTTTCCTGTAGAACGGCGCTCTCTGGAACCAGCTGCACATCTTCCAGCATAGACCAGGACCATATGGAGCATTGGGCCAACCAAATGGGCTTTGTTTTTAGAAGAACAGCGCTGTGAAAACCAAATGCCTGTGAGGCACCTTCAGTCCAGGTCACATGAGAGTTCCGTGCGTGTCGACAACACACAGACCATGGGCCTCTTTAACCAGCACTTTGTCAAGGACTAAAGGGCAATTCTAAAAGGTTGTTTAGAGTACATCAAAATAAAAATAAACATGTCGAAGTGGCATGAAACACATATTGGTGAAGGATAATGCCGGCGGCGTACCCAAAACAGACAGCGAAGACCACGGGTGACAGAGAATGGTAGCCTAACAGATCTGCTTCTTTCAGTCTGAACGGTCTACCTCAGACGCGCCGGGCCATTCCATTCCCCCCACAGCTGTTCAACTGCTGCACAGCCAGAAATATTCCGTCCCCGATCTGACAGCTATGCCACATAACTGGCAAGCCAGCCATTCAGCCCCCAGCATGGGCCGGAGCCAAAAGAGGTTGGACCAAAACAATACAGACCGTTACGTAACCACGGTTAGAAGGGAGAGGGTGTGGGGTATGCTGTACATTCAAATACACACACACACACACACACACTTGGGCTTACTTCCAGCCAAGTGTTCAGAACAGAGTGAAGTGAGAGAAAGCTTTGTCGGATACAGTGCTGCTGAGTGGGTAACAAGACAACTCAAAACAACAGCACGCGCGCACACACTCGCAGATGTACCCAGTTTACAGCTCCTGACATGGCCGAAGGGACAATGTCAGAATGTTCCGGATGGTCTGGAACCCGGTTGGGTTCCAGACCCGGTTGGCTCATATTACAACACGCAGACCTTTACTGGCATGTCAGGCAGCACGCGGTCCATCATGCTGTCGCCATAGCTAGTCTGCCAACTCACGTGTTTGTCTTAAGAGGTAGAACCCAAGACCATAACAGTCTTCACTTAAGTAGACCTAATAAGACTGTCCAAAACAGCCACTACATTGACAGAGAGAGATAGGTAGAGCTCAGTGGCAGGTCCGAGCCTTTCGCTGCAGATCAAGAGGTCGTCGGTTCGAATCCCCCCCCCCCTCCTGTGCATCGCTTTCGAGTAAAGTATCTGCTAATCAAATACATTGTTATTACCGACAGGGGGTTATTACATTATCCCAGACTACTTCCCCAGATGTGCAGTTTCCCACAGACAGGGGCCCATGGACAACGCTATTGAAGCTGCGGGCATCCGTGACTGACCGGGGGGGCTTGCTTTTAAGGCACGATGCCGCTCGTACGCCCCCAGAAGCGGGCAGTCATCCCCTGAGACTCTGACGTTGCGGGGACGATCTGTCCTCCCTGCCCTTCATCCACCCCTTTGGTGATTTTTTCGTCCGCTCCATTTCACGGCGGTTACAAGATGGTGGGAAGGCATCTAGTAAATATAGGCCAAGTCGCCTCCTGTTTGCCTCAGTTGAGCACAGGCATTTTCTTCCTTCGCAAGATGCGGAAACAATCGACGCACTGTTGTCGTTTTGTTCCTGCGTTGTCTGCGATCGATGTCGTTTCGTGATATGACGCGCATTGACAACACAACACTGAGGGAAATTTGTTTTTTGGGGGGGGATTTGGTCAGCTATGCTTAGCATGCTGAAACATTGCAGAGAACAGGTTCAGTCTAACCCACAGTATGATACAGCGGAAACCAATCTCTCTGTGGGTTAGATAAAAAAGTATGCGTTTTCTTCCAAACTGCCCTCACACTGTTGGTTTGACTAAAGTTTCACAGGAAGAAAACCAGTTGGCTTTTGTGATTCCTGGAAGAAAACTAAATCGATTAATGCATGAATCATCAGTATGAAGATCTACTTATGAGTTGTGCTAAGCCCAGGCCTAATCGTGAACAGATAATCGTCAAGGCCGGTAGTGTGAGATACAGGCCCATTCTTTCCACAACCTCCCATACAGGGCAGCAGTACACCAATTAAACATGTAGTTCCTTTTTGATGGGGCAAGAGTGTGTGTGTGTGTGGGGGTGTGTGTGCGTGTGCGGCACGCATGCACATGTGTGTTGTTGGCCATAAATGAAGGAATCGTCTTCAGCTTATTAAGCAACAAAGCTGAACAGTTTCTGTCTCTGTAACATAATAAAGACAGAAATCCACAGAACTTGCTAAACTTCAGCACCTCAATGCCTCTATTCTTGTTTAAGGTATGACATGATACATCATTAGGCTTCATGACCGAAGCTCAATCTGACTAGCCTATTGTGTTTCAGCACAAAACGACAATGTTGACACTGTCGACATCAGAGGGAAGGGCAGCGTGCCCTGTTCACCTAGACTTGTTGCTCTGATGGGGCTTTAAGTTTAGCGCTGACCAGCTGGTTGGGAAACCCTACCCCGTGACACTGTGATCTGTGTCCTGGCAGAGAGAAGCCAGGGACACCTGAGCAGACCAAACACCCGGCCACTCAGCAAACTCGCCTCGGCGTCGAAAACAAAAGCTGGAACGCCGGAAGCTGCTTGATTCCAGCGTCACAATTCTTCAGCCGTTTCAGCTTGCCTGGATGTCGAATCACATGCTTGATCCCAAACGGTGTGCTGTGCTGAATTCCACCAACTCAACGCCCATTGTGTCCTGGCAAGGATGTTAACAAGTGCTTATTTTGGGAAACAGTGTGGGGATCTGGGACGCAGTACAATGATAAATATGCTATGGTTCAAGGTCCAACAGCACTCTGTAATAATACAAGCTACTCTGATCAAAATCCTAATTAATCCCGTAATCATTCTGAGGCGGTTTTAATTCGGCAAGCTCTTGTGACCCTTGCCTAGGACTCTTATGCTGAAGAATGAAATGCATTAGTAGCAATAACATTTCACAATGTGTATGGAATGTTGTAAATATAATCAATTCAAGCTTGGTTTCTTCATCAACAAATAGCCTTGGCTCAATGAGAAATTGGTTGAATCTAATTCCCTAACTTCTCTGCCCCGATGAGACACACACAAGAGTTTTCCAGTTTTCCAACATTGTTCATCGTGACGGAGAAAAAGGAAATCCACACCCACATAGGCCTGCCTACTCGTCAGAATGTGAGGAAACAGATGGGAAAGGGAACAATCAACCTTCCAGCTAAACATGACCAAGGCTGTGTTGATAGAAGAGACTGCATCGCTGGCTCATGGAGTGAGATTACTGTACTTGATGTTATATTAAAATATACACATTTGAGATTTTATGAAATAAGTGCAGTTAGAGAGTAGGACCTAGGTCCTGTTTTAGGTCCTGTGTAGAGTTAGATTGCGTAAGCAAACCGTCTATATCTGTAGAGTCAACACAACTGACACACAGGAAGAAGCACTGTCATCCTATTAACTTTCAAGCACCCAATCCCAGGTAGCAATAGCTGTCAGGTACATGTGATAAATGTGTTGGAGAGGAGCTAATTCCAAACCTCATTCCGTTTCCACAATCTCATCAAAAACATAAAAAGTTGATGAAATCTCAGGTTAGTCACTGAACCTGTGACAGCTCTGTGGACAACTGTGAATGGACAATGTCCTGCACAGAACACATTTAAGACGGATTTAAGGAGAAAGAGAACCTGAAAGGTCAACATGGGTGCCCCATTCCCAACTCAGACATGACTAGTAATAATGACTTGAACATTCGTTAGATGTGACGTTAGTTGTGAGTATGACTGGTTGGATAGCAAACACAGACAAAAGGATTATGAGTCATATTGATGCTACACAGTAAGGCTGCGCTAATCATGTTCGATGTACATGAACTGCTGCTAACGTCTAGTCTGTTCGCGTTAGCAACCAAGCTAAACGCCTTAAGGAAAAACGTATCAGCGAATATGCCATACATACCCATGTCAGGAGGCTGTCGCACAATTCAACTCGGTCCACTGACTCCAAAGTAGTCATCGTAATGTTACAAATCAACGCTGATACCTAGCTCTTTATCCGAAGATGGACAGCTAGCTAGCTAGCCCAATACGGTAGAAATGGTTCAGAATCCAACAACAAGACGTCTGCCTCGATGTCTGATCAACGCGTTTGCCAGGCACCAAAATGAAGAATTACGCCGGCTAATCAGTGTCTGACTGGACAGATGCGGTCCAATCACGGTTTTAAACATATAAATATATCTAAATCAATGACAGCGTCGTATAGCTGTTTCCACAAAACGGAGACGTGGAGACACAAAAAGCCACCGGTCTGTCTCCCTTCTAACCCCAGTTTTTCCAGAAGGGTTGCCAGGTTTCGTGTATACAATCCCCCTATAAAGGTATCTACACCCCGAGACCGAATTTCACACTCGAATTTCTCGACAGGAATAGCCGGGGGCGTGGTTATAGTGTGTGTATGGAGTTTCGGGGGTAGGTTAGGGGAGATATTAACCACTCATACTTTTATACTGGGATCAACCAGGACCAATTGAAATGTCCTATAAGAGCTAATTCTATGAGGACATATTTTAGTTTATTTAGTTTCCCCCTGGTATAGTATATTTTTTATTTAGACTTGGCTTGAGACCAATAATACATTCAAGACCTTCTATTGTATTAAGTCCATTACATGTATTTAGTCCAATGACTTTCATGGACTAAAACAGGTTGTCCAAAACATTCATCCCTCTTAAAGTTTTATCAAACCTGGCAACACTCTTGGTTGCCATCCCGCAGGACCAGAAAGGCAGCTCGAGCCTGAGGGATCTATATAATTCCAAATTAATAGAGAACAATTTTATAATCATTAACCGTTATAATCACCAGCAGATAAGTGATCAAATGTATTAGTTATACAGTATTTGCATAGTAACATTGCTACAAGCAATAAAGTGGACTCAATAGGATGACGTAACAAAAGTCTGAAGTAGGACCACTTTGAGAATGCGGAAGTGTGGCACTAATTTCAATTTCGCAGTCGTGAGGGTGAGACTTTCAGCTTGAAATGTACATAGCTAGCTTGTTAGACTTGTCTTCG
Source organism: Osmerus mordax (assembly GCF_038355195.1). NCBI lineage: Eukaryota > Metazoa > Chordata > Actinopteri > Osmeriformes > Osmeridae > Osmerus > Osmerus mordax. Next base: position 5,017,104 of record NC_090069.1, on the reverse strand, counting down.
GTGTTTGTACTCGCAATCTACTTGTTAGTTTGTAAAGCGATAGATCATAGTACAGCGACGTTAGTTGTGCTAGCTAGCTAGCTAGCTGGCAGTATTTGGGGGACTTTCCCCTAGCCAGTTAACTGACTGATTTGTCAGTAGAATCAGAATGGGTTTTTAGTACTATATAACTAACACAGCTTTAAACCCATGCGTTGTAATCCAAGGTGCAATGCAATCATAGGCAACGCTAATTAGCAAGTCAGCCTAACCAACACTGGCTATGGCTTGACAATGTCCCGATTGAAAAGGTTCTTGCATCTAATCTAATTGTAGCTCTCACATTAAGAATGACGCAGAGGCAACCTCCTAAAGATTCTATTGGACACGTATGACCCTATGTTATCCCAATTCTTTAATGTATGCAGTGTTGTAGGATATGAGTAAGTGTTATGGATGAAAACGAGTGCGGGGACGGGAACTACCTTTTACAAGATGAAGGTTCACTCATCGAAGGCGTCAGCAACCCTGTGCTCTTTGTGGTCGTTCTAAGTGTTACGTTTTTGTGTGGTCTTCTGACACTGCTTTGCAGGTAATACACAAGTTTCACTTCATATTCATGTAACCTTAACTGTCTGTTACACTGGTCACATCTGAGCATAGGCAAAAAGTTATATCTCAATAGTGTGATAGAATACATATCTCATTGGCCGTCTGTCTTAATAGAAATGAGCAACAGAACATCCACCCAGAGAACCAGGAGCATGTGCGCGCCGTTCGCCAGCAGCTCCAATCCGAGCAGGTAGTGTATGTGCCAGATGTACCATTTGATTGAATGACTGATTCAAAGCCAACTCATGAGTCCATTGCTTTTGCCAATGAATGAGTTTGTCAGTTGTACATTATTTGTAACCAGTTTAACCAGAGTTTAACCTCAACAGTTGTGTGTTAGTAGCTCCCAATGTACTCTGTGCTCTGTAGGACCCAGTTTAAAATTACAACATCACTTTTAGCTCTCCAAAAAAGACATTTGCAAATAATATTTTTTAAGACCACATTTACATAGCCTATGGGTCTTATTGTCATTCATTGCAATGCCATTGGATAAATGTGGTCTTAAAAAAAAAAAACAAAGCAATTCGAGAGCTAAAAGTGACGTTGACATTTTACAAGGAGGGGTCTTACAGGGCTAGACTAGCTTCTGCCTGGTATTGTGGTCTGAATAGTTTCTTCCTCCAACAGGAATCACCCCCAGAACCCAGGCCTCAGTACTACACTGATATGTCCTGTCCAGTGTGTTTACAACAGGCCGTGTTGCCTGTAGAAACCAACTGTGGTCACCTCTTCTGTGGTAAGTTCTTATTGAAGACTAAATGCAAAAACACGTGCACAAATTGACTGTGCGTGGCATTGAAATACGTACTGAAAGCCCTTGTGTTCAATTTCAATGTTGTGTTGTTTATTTAGGTGCATGTATAATTGCATACTGGAGGTATGGGACTTGGCTGGGGGCAATTCATTGTCCCATCTGCAGACAAATAGTAAGGCTCCAAATACGCTATATATATATACGACTGTCCCCTACATACTTGGATCAATTTTGCTATATTGGTCTGACGTAATTGGCTTGGTTCCCGCTTAGCCACCGTGGGTTTCATTTCACTTAAGGTCACACTCCTTTCCACAGGTGACGTTGGTTTTCCCTCTCTTCAATGAGCAAGCCTCCCCACAGCAGGTCCAGGATGGGGAGGCAGAGCCCACCCTTATCATGCAGGACGTCAACGACTATAACCGCAGGTTCTCCGGACAGCCCAGATCCGTGAGTCTCCAGGCTCCATGTTTACATGACATTTACTTGTATTCGTTTAGCAGACGCTTTTATCCAAAGCGACCTCCGAGATAGAGAGCTTTAAAAAAGCAAATAGGTCACCGATCATAACGACGGGATAGCCCCAAAACATGGCGAGTAGCCAAAACATGAAGCATACATTGGGAAAAGCAAATAAGTGCCAATGTTCAAGGCTACACGCTCAGTCTTGATCTCTGCTGCAGTTCGTTTTTTTCCTTTTTGTTTCCTTTTTATTTATTCTTTTTTTTAACACACAAGGATTACGGGGCTTCTACTTCATCTTGTTCACCATGAGACATAACAGCTTGTGTTGTGTTTTAATTGACCTCCAAGACCTGGGTGTCGTGATACTCGTATCGTTTTTGCCCTCAGATTATGGAGCGTCTAAGGGACGTGCCCACACTGCTTCGCCACGCCTTCCGGGAGATGTTCTCCATGGGCGGCCTCTTCTGGATGTTCCGCATCCGTATCCTGCTGTGTCTGGTCGGCGCGCTGACGTACCTCGTCTCTCCGCTGGATTTCATCCCCGAGGCTCTGTTTGGTCTGCTGGGCTTCATGGACGACTTCTTTGTCATTCTCCTGCTCTTTATCTACATCTCGATCATGTACCGGGAGGTGGTGACTCAGAGACTCGTCGGCTGACACCAGAGCAGACGCCCCCCTCCCCCCTCAACTCATATCAGGTCAAGGATCATCAAGGACTACCAAGGCTCCAAGTCTCAGAATATGGGCAAAAACACTGTGACTTTAGGACTACCTAGGCCTCAATCCTACCCTGCTGCCTACTATCATGGCACTGGCTGGAGTGATCTCATATGGGTTCAGAATACTAATTAAAGTGTGTCAAGTTATAGCCTGTAATAAGTGAAGAAACTGGAGTCTGTACAGAAGGGAAGTAAGTTATCGGATTGTCTTTGTTTTGTCTGAAATGTACCTTCAATACCACTGGACTGAATGGACTGCACATACCAGTCTGTAAGCAGGGCACTTACCACAATCCCTCTCATAGGAATACCAGTCAGTTCTAAAGGATCTCATTTGATATGTGTTCTTGACGATTGTGGGATTGATTACTGAGTAGTTAAACAAGGAAAAGGAAGACATTTGTCAAATAACAAATATCTCATGATCTTACAAAACTGTGCACCCATACAACAATTTCCTCAAAATGTGGTAAAAAATCCTCAATGAAATTGCTAGTTATGACCCTTGTTTTGGGCCTCTGTGAGACCCAAACTACTTAGATGCCTTAACTTTTGCTTCCCGTTCTTACTTCTTCCCTCTTTAGCTTTCTCTCTGCTTGATATTCTTTCAGATTCAACGTCCAAACCTCAGGCATACGGTTTGTGTTAATGTCATGGCAGAGGTGATCAGACTTCTTGTCCATCGTAAATCAAGCCCAGCACCCTAACCCTCTATGAACTTCCGTCAGAGGAGCCATTTAAAAGCTGCAAGCAATGTGGCATTGAGTTGAATATGTTGTCTGGTGAGCAGGCTTGTATTGCAACCATTTTGGTTTCACCATTTCCCACAACTCACAGTTCTACATTCACATTGAGTGATTTGGGAACAGGGCCAAATCGTTTTTTTCTCTCTCGCCTATTAAGAATGTGGCACAGACATGGGCTTCTGACAAAAAAAGAAGACAAATTCCAGGAAAGATGTCCTTGTCTCTAAAATATAAAGACATGTAATAACATGCAATCTGTGAATAATCACTGGAATATTGTAAGTACAGTAAAGGTGAAGATATTACATACAATTCGGTATTGGTTCTTTTTCTTTTCCTACAGCATTGTTATGGAATGTGACGTGATAAGGAGAGGATTCTATAAGGATCATGCTAGTGTAGGCTCCACGCAGTCCCACACAGCGACATGATCCCATCTGAAGGGAGTGTTGTATATCATGGCTCAACCCTACACACCTGTCTAGCTTTTCAAGGGCAGGTCAGATTAGCTCCTATCGTCTTATGTCATTAACCCTTGTGCTGCCTTCGGGTCACATGACCCAAAGGTTCATAACGAACCATCGTTGTGTTTACCTAATACAAAACCAAAATGAAAATAATTGTATTTTAACCTTCGCAATGTGGGGGGTCTGAGACAGCCCAACGGTTAAAAGAAAATGCTTCACTTTGTTTTTGTATGCGGTAAAGTTGTCGCAATACGACGGTGGGTCACAATGACTGATGGGTCAGAATGACCCGAAGATAACACAAGGGTTGAAGCAGTAGTGTTGCTTTAGGATGGTAGGTATTTCTTGTGAATGAAACCATTAAGATTTAAGCAGCCTAAACAGTATTTTCACTTATTCTATTGCAGTTCCTTCTGATATCCAAATTCCATTGAAATCCCGAGAACGTTTTTTCCCATCTGGGTAAACTCAGAAAGTGTCCAGTAAAGCTTCTTAATAATTGCTACGTTTTAGATACATTTTATTTTCTTGTTTTGTGTCTGTGAATATAAGTACAATGACTCTCGTGAATGCCGTACTGCAACACTTCCCATACCATGACCACCAGGTGGCACTACAGACCAATACTTGCCATATGTGTCTTGGGTAATGATGAGTAAGATAAGTTTTACACATCAGGTTTTGTGGTATGTACTGCCAGTTTGTCTACCTCTTTATTTTCCCTGTGACCCTTTCCCCTAACAGAAATATTACAAGTGGCATCAGTCTATGATCTCACGAGAAGTATTAAATGAGTATGTGTATTTTGTATATACCGGTTTTGCTACAAGCAGAAAACACAAGGCACATCAACGTAAAAAAATAACAATATTGTGTGTTACAGTGATGAGTATGTGACACATAACTTGCATAGCTTTGCCCTGCATCAGAAGGCAAGGGGAATTAGTCACCCGGCAACAGCATGTCAGTGAAAACGACTCCGGTCCAAACGTGCCTTACGACGTCAAAGAGAGCAGTAATTGGCATCTTCCTACGTGAGGCCCTCACGAGATGGATCAGTCATAGCCGTACTCATACATGCATTGTGAAAAAATCTCCAATCAGGTGTCTCGTTCCTTAGTACATTCAATCTTGAGAGCTTTTGATATTGTTTGCGTGTCGTCACACTTGCCTGCGCCGCATTTGTCCTGTCCTGCCTTGTCCGTCATGTTCCTGCTAGTCCCCTAATCACGTGAAGTCTATTTCAATCATATCAACTCAATCGGATAAGTGGCGTTTACAAGCTTAAATGTCAGTGGTCTCGGCTGCAAGGCCTTGACATACATGTTCGGAGTGTACGGTCAAATCCGAGCCCCTCATGTTGTTTCAGATCTCTCACTTCCCCTCAAGGTTATGGGCCCTTGCCAACATGTTTATTCTAAATGCAAAGTGACTTGTTCATCTTGGCGTTTTGCGATAAACAGAAAAGATCCGTACTGTGGGGTAGATACTGGTGTGTGAGGGAGTAGAGTATGTCACTGTTTGCCTCAGCCGGACTGGGGGAAGACACACACACAAACAAGCACAGACGTTGTCTTTCAGTTGGGGCCTGTCAGACCAGCCCTTTTTACTGGGCTCTATGGATGCCCTGGGACAAGTGGTTAACAGATGAACTCTGACTGGAGACTTCAGATGAGAGAGAGAGGGAGAGAGAGAGGGAGAGAGAGAGAAAGGGAGAGAGAGAGAGAGAGAGAGAGAGAGAGAGAAAGGGAGAGAGAGAAAGGGAGAGAGAGAAAGGGAGAGAGAGGGAGGGAGAGAGAGGCAGATTTAGTGAGGTCAGACTGCTTCCATCAGAGCTCCGCCGATGTCTGTGCTTTCTCCCATTGTACCAGTGAGTTCACGATACGGCAAGCCTGCCTGGCAACCCACAGTTCTCCACGATCCGGACTCCCGGCTCAGTAGCATACATCTACATCGCATTCAACCTCGGCTCTGGTTGGATGGTGTGTAGGAGGAGACAGACAGTGAGGCATATCTGAGGCAAACACCAGCCCCCTCTAACCTGCTATGGTGATATACTTTAAAGGTCAAATCAAATCGACTGTCGCCCACCTCTCCGTCCAGAGTCGCACGGAGATCAACGACCTGTGGGATCGACTGTAAATCCATGTTGTCATTCGAAGGGATGGAATCACACTCTCCAGACACGGTTGGCACTCTGTGAATAAAAAAAAAGGGTACACCCAAAAAGAGGGGGTTGGCTTTCTTTGGACAGGCTGTTCTCACGCCCCGCCGTCCATCTGGGCCAGGGCGTGGGTCTGGATCCAACCTACGGCGTGAGAGCAAAGCATCCAGAAGGCTCCCTCAGCTTTCTCTTCGAGAGCCAAAGGTGGTTAATTCACCCGACCACGACTGCCCACACTGTGGAACACTCTGGAACACTCTGGCACCGGGGTCGGTCCCCAGTGTTTTTCCAGCGTCAGAGTCAGGGACGAGGTGCCGGGGGTACAATACCTTTTTGTGCGCTGCTCCTCTGTGCTGAACGTGCACACAAGTGCACAAAGAGAGGACATCGCGGTCTCGTATTTGATTAAGAGAGGGATTGCACAACATATTAACATGTGATATTGAATTGGAATTGCTTTTGACCGTGAATGCAGCGACAGGTACATTTCATGGACTGATCAAGATGAGGAAGTTAAGACTCAGGGCCCCTTCAGCCCCATTGGACACAAAGTAAACCAGATCTGGAACTATGATATTTCCTTCAGTCTGCATTTCCTGTTTCATTCTTACTGTTTTCAACTTTTTCTCTTTAATGTCGAACTGACATGCAAGGCCCTTCCTCACTAATCCCACTCATTCCCCGAACTTGTTCTTCTGACAGATGACAAAAACATTTATCCTCCGCCTTACTCATCTTCAAGCTCACCCCTCTTTTATTAATGTCATACGCTATAAGGAATGTTCTAAATATACAGTTTTGTAAATTGAATTAACATTCAATGAAGTCATTTTCCTCCCGAGGAAACACACACATTCCATTCTAGAAAACCTCTTTATTCCTCCATAATTGTCTTGAGTCCTTTACTATAGGGAGGTTCTAATATTTGTAGTATTTTGCCCTCTAAAGGTCTAACATTACCATACAGATGGAATAACACATTTTAATTTGATTATCACCTAGATTTTACGTGGCCACACTCTCCACCCCAAAATAAATCGTACTTTTCAATGTAAAACAATAAGCTCCTTTCTATAGAATTCAGACTGAGAACAAATGAAAAGGGCGACTTGACCAACCCTGTATGTCACCAGATATAATCTTGTAACACACTCTTAGCGATGTGTTTTAATTGATTACAGTCAAGTCTGACCTCATCTCCGTAGAAACCCTTTTGTCCACCAAGATCCTTTCCCAAACAAACAGAGTGAAGACAGATCAAAGACATATGGTTTTAACTAGCTCATAAGGAGAGGATGATTAGCTCAACACATTTCCAATGAAAACCAAAAAAAAGGCCTCTTGAGCCCCCCAAGATAGAGAGGTTACTTCCACCAAACAGGCATGATTTGGGCATTTTCATGGCAGTTCTTCTCTTGACTCCCTCAAGTTGTGCCTGGAGCTGGAGGAGTGAAGGGGGAGGGAGAGGCCAACAATTCTGAGGCCTAACCCTTCAACTTGCCTGGCTTAGTGGAGGCCTCACCCCAAGGCTTTAGAGCCAGTGAAGACATGCTGCCTCACTGCTGGATGAGCTATGTGTCAGCATAGCTCCAGGTCTCTGTCTCCCTCCCTATGTCTAACCCTCTCTGTCTCCCCTCCTTCTCGCTCACTCTCTCTTTCTTGCTCCGTGTAGCTCAAGCATGCTTTGGCATGGTTGGTGGCCTCCGCAGGCTTACTGGCCACGAAGAAATGTCCTAATAAAGCAGAAAAACCTCCCTCAACTATTTAGACTCAAGCTCCTCTACTCAAGCAGTTAAAAGTTAACATGTGGAGACTGAGCATGCAGGTCACCTGGGTCAATGGGTTTGCTTTCGTAAACAAGACGATTTTCTTGAAACCCGACAGGGGAATATGCATGCATGAATGCAACATGATCAGGCTCGGACTGTTGTCATGCATGTACTTCATCAGAAATAAAACGGCGCCGTAAGATTTGTCAAGAGATCAGCAGTATGATATGGATTTACTTGCATTTGTATCATTTCATTCAGAGAGCCAACGCGCGTCTAAATGCTTTGCCCGCTGCAATGGTTGTGCCGCCCCGGTTTCATCAACCTGTCCATTTTCTTTTTTTTTTCCCAGGTTCTGTGCCCGCGAGTTTCTGACACCTCTCTGCCTCTCTATCACTCTGCATGCTGAGTGGAGGTCTCTCCTCTGGATTTGTGTCTGCTTCCGATTTCAAACCCCCTGCTCGGAAGGAGCCGAGCGTCTTCTCCGTTACGTTTACATTTCGTCATTTAGCAGACGCTGGGAAGAGGCCCCGGGGAAGACCCAGGACGAGCTGGTGGAAGTGGCCGGGGAGAGGGAAGTCTGGGCCTCCCTGCTTAGGTTGCTGCCCCCGCGACCCGACCCCCGGATAAGCAGAAGATGATGGATGGATTTAGCAGACGCTCTTATCCAGAGCGACGTACAGTAAGTACAGGGAGGCGAGTAGGTTGAAGTTCCTTGCCCAAGGACACAACGTCATTTGGCACTGCCGGGAATCGAACCTGTCACCTTCGGATTACTAGCCCGACTCCCTAACCGCTCAGCCACCCGACTCACTGTTCCTCCCGTCTTCCGGGCCCGACCCTCAGCCGACCGCTTCAGGTCGTTTCAGTGTGTTAGCGTTCAACTCACTGTGCGCCACTCTTGTCCCATTTCTCTCTGTCCTTCACGCTCCCTTTCTTGCTCTCTCTCTTTCTCTTTCTGGCTTGTTCTCTCTCTCTCTCTCTCTCTCTCACACAAACGCACGCACACATACGCACATACACACACACACACACAAACGACAGCTGAGCCCTACCTCCCTTCTGGGCCCGAAAACACTTGAGTTATTCAACATACGGAATGAGCGGTGAGGGCTGCCCACATATGATTCATACCCAGGCACTGAGACAGATCTCCCGGTGAAAGATGGATCAGATTCATGCCTCTCAGTTCTCCCCCCCCCCCCCCCCCCCGCGTCCTGAATACTTTCTTGAAGTGTCGTGCTGTGCAAAAGGGGATTATGTTGTCTTGGCTTTGTTAGCCCGTAGATGACATGGTTCACTTATTACAGTCGGTGCCAAAGTACCAAAGATTATTTGTGTTCTTCTCACAGTGCTGCATTTTCCCTTCTTTCTCCCTGCTCGTGTTGAAGTGGAAGGCATTTGAATAGTGACTAAAGTAGCAGAACAAGGAGGCAGAACAGACCCACCGCAGGTGGTTGTCATCTCCGCTTGTTTCGCGACTTAACATCTCGTTCTGTTCTCTCATCCATCCCATGTGGCAAATCACTCAACTTTTAGCTGGGCTAATTGGTATAATAAACAAGGGGGATCATTTCTGCTTGCAAATGACATGCATTCCTCAGAGCCCTGCAGATAAATATGAAGGGCTCATCCCTTTATAAGTACATATATATTTGACTGTATAAATCACAGCATACTGTGTCTTGCTGGGGAACTACTGTGCAGTGTGTGCTTATTTATTGTCAAGCACCATTTGAGAGCTTGCAGTTTGCGTTGTGAGGACTCTACTGAAGGACATGCTTTGGAACACGACAGCGCTATCTCTAGAAATAATCCAAGGGCACAGGGAAGCATCGCCGATCTGTTTAGCTGTACAGCAAGTTCCACAATACTCTGCACGAGTACATCACTACTCCAGTGAGTTGAGTGGTCAGCAAGCGTCCTCGGGGACAGCCATTCCAATGTTTGCACAGGCGCCATCCACTCTCAGTGCAAACTCTGACTGGAGTTGCCTCCTCCGCCCTACCCCTCCCCCCACCTTCCTCCCAGTGCCTCCCTCACCGAGTTAAATTTTGCATAATAATTCATTATCCACAACAATGATTTTCATTGTGATGAAATATGTTCATACAGTGGTTGGAAGGTCAATTGCTTATTGACTGGAAACCTAGCCTCCTCCTCAAACAGCTAAATGAAGCGCACGCAAATCTGAGATCAACGGTTTTAACTCCAGCACCACCAGTAGGGAGGGCTTTTTTTGGTGACTGTGACACATACTCCAGAAGGTTCTATCTCTATTTAGGCCGCTTTACTCACCGCAGGGTTTCAAGCTTCTTATGGTCCCTTGCAAGCAGGAGATGACCTGTAAGGTGGTGCAGAGCCCGATCAAAGGCTCGGCAGATGTTGCAGATAGGAGAGGGGCCTCATTTCAATGTTTCCGGAAAACACCACTTCACTGTGCCACGCGAAATGAAGGGGGAAGCTCTGTGAGGCAAAGACCCAAATGTTACGACTAGCCGAAAACCAAAAAACAATTCCGTTTATTGTCATCAGAAAGGTACGACGAGGTTCAGTCACGTCTCCGAAAATAATTTGGTCATTTTATGGGCAGAAAATATTCACTGAGCTAAAAGAACACTTCATCTCTGGTGATATAGTTCAGCTCTCTGGCCCCCAAATCCTGACTTATCATCCTGACATTATTGGCAGAGAGAGTGACATCATATTTACCACTCACGTCCGTAAAGACAGACCCAAAGGTGGTAGCTGGGATGATGGAGACAGCACCAAGAAAAGTCACTTGTGAAGTAGGGAATGCCCTTCCTTAGCATGTCCGATGTTTGTGACAGTTACACTTTTGAACAGTAATTAAATAGAGCCTCCTGTTCCATGTTGGTGAATTGGATGTGTGTAGTATGGCAGTGGTGTTTTCACTGACAGACAGTCTTTGAACCGCCGTCACCCATTAAAACTGACTTTGGACTGGTCTACACATCTTGACCGTGTCTTACATCTTCATGTATAAGAACAAAACCTGATGGGAAAGAAATGGGATACATTAAGGTTAACATTATTATAACATAAACATGAACAGGGTTTAATCAGAATTCCACGCCATTCCAAACAGAATTCCATGCTTTTCCAAACTAAACTTACTCTGTTTTCTATATCCTATATGTATTCTATATATATATATATGCATCATATACAGTTGACCAGTTTTTGCTTTACTCCAGCTCCACCCCCACCTCCGTCCCTCCCTCCCTCCTTCTTCCCTCCTCCTCTCCCTTTCCTCCTTGTCCACCCTCCCTCCTCCCTCCTTTTTAGGTTGTGTGTCAGCGTGAGGGCAGCTCCGCTCTCCTCCATCAACGCGACTCTGACGCAGGCTCCCGGGCAGCCTCGCCATGATTGGACGAGCCCGGGCAGAGAGTGGGAGCCTGACTCACCCTGGGTGGGCAGGACAGGCACTGAGTCACCAGTGGGATGACCGGTGCTGAACACACCATAGTGCTCCACTCCAATCACCACTTCGACAATTTGTCTAATGAGTGTTGTAGCACCCTGGACCAGATGCTTATCTGGGACAAACAAACGCAGGAGAACCCCTCCCATGTTAAATCATCCACCTGCCTTCACAATGAATAAGTCCTTGGGAATAGAAAGACTTCAATTTACAAAATGAAATTACCCTGAAATTTGACAGGGAAGCTTTGACACTGCAGCTGAGAGCTGATTGAGCTCTCCCTGAATTGACTTCACCGTGGAGAAGGCTCCCTATGGTTCGACTATAATGAGCCAAACCCACGCCTGATTGGATAAGGCCTGGTTCGGTCGGCATTGTGTGATCCTCACGCTGCTTGTGACTCTCTCATGCCAGAAAGAAAATCTTTGAGAGTTTAATCTTGCTCACGAGTTTAACGTTTTCACGAGTAAACCAAAACCACATTGCATCCTGTGTAATTGCATTGCATATGTATCGGCATCTGCACAAGTACGTGACTCTGTTTCCAAGGGAACTACCCCTCAAAACCATTTCTATGTATGCGTCAAGCTCAGCTCTTGGCTCTCAAGTACAATTTGAACTCTTGTAAGCTACTATGGGGACAGAAATAGTTTAAATGAGCACTCTACATCCTGAAGCTGTTAACCATCTAAATATCTATCTATCCATCTATCCATCTATCCATCTATCCATCTATCCATCTATCCATCTATCCATCTATCCATCTATCCATCTATCCATCTATCCATCTATCCATCCATCAACAGTGTCTATCTGTATAAATACAACATGCACAGTATACACAGCATATTCAAAGTCAAGCTTTTTAATGTTACACATAACTTCAATTGTCCAACTGTTAACAGCTTAACCCTTGTGCTGCCTTCGGGTCACATGACCCAAAGGTTCATAACGAACCATCGTTGTGTTTACCCAATTTTACCCAATACAAAAACAAATACAAATCATTTTCTTTTAACCTTTGCAATGTGGGGGGTCTGACACAGCCCAACGGTTCATAGAAAATGCTTCACTTTGTCTTTGTATGCGGTAAAGTTGTCGCAATACGACGGTGGGTCACAGTGACTGATGGGTCAGAATGACACAGAAGATAACACAAGGGTTAATGTGCTTGAAACATTTTTATTTCAGGATGAAGGAAATAGTGTGCCATGCCATTTTCACCAAAGTAATGAGTATTTTACAACATCATGTCTTCCTGTAGACCCTCTCAGGTGGTTTGCTCATGTGACTGACTGAAAAAAAGCAAGATAGCATTTGTGATCTGGGTTGCAAGCTCACAGCTTCCCCTGGGCCAGCAATGACATTCACGTTTTGGTTGTGTTGTTACAAACGGATGCTGGGATCCAACATGAATCTCTCGTCAGTCAAGGCTCCTTAATCTCGACAGAGGGATCATGTCATGTGACATCCCAAAAAGCTCAGACACCCTCTGAAGGTTCCGGAAGAAGGAGAGCACTCCACAGGTATACGTTTGTCTTCACCAGAAAAAAGACAAAAAACAGGTTCATGTAAACAAAGGTATGTTATGCTAATGTATAGGGGGTCAGATGGCTGAGCGGTTAGGGAGTCGGGCTATTAATCAGAAGGTTGTTGGTTCGATTCCGGCTGTGTCAAATGACGTTGTGTCCGTGGGCAAGGCATTTCACCCCACTCGCCTCGGGGGGGAATGTCCCTGTACTTACTGTAAGTCGCTCTGGATAAGAGTGTCTGCTTAATGACTAAAAATGTAAATGGTGGCGGATGAACAGGCTGGTGTGTTCTGAAGGCATCCGTCCGTGTTTTACCAAGGTCACCTCCTCGCACTTACACCTTTCAGGCCTGGAAGCAGCCTGGCGGCCAGCTCTCTGTGCCAGGTCTCCTCTGTGCTCTGCATGAGGAGCAGCCTCATCAGCCTCGCAGCCATGCTTATTTGCATTAACCTTTCGCTTCAGATTTCAAGCCCTGCCCTGTTTTAGTTCTATGCCAAAGGGTACATTACTGCAAAACTGTGATTGGAAAAAATGGTACCAGGGGACATTTTTATTCAATTAGCAAGAGGACGAGGTTATGTTATAATCTAAACTGCTGTGCTGGCTGGTAGACCAAGATCAAAATAACAGAGAGGACAGGCAATTTTGGCTTTTATGCATATTGTATGTTTGATCATTTCTGTCGGTGAAGTAAAGATTCTTTTCCCATTGATTCTTTGCCTTTCAAATTGATCCTACGTCAAAGCTTGGACATTGGAAGAAAAACCAAAAAGATGTTGCCATGGTATGGATGACAGGTCTTTGGGTCAGTTCAACACACACGTTTGACACAAGTCGAACCCTGCATGCACAAACAGTAGCTAGGTACGGCTGGTTGGTTCGTCATTGGTGGAATGCATTCTCTCCCATCAAAAAGAGCGCAGACAATCAACTCCTATACACCCACACTTTCCACATGCATGACTGGGCTGACTCCAGGAGCATATATCTGCATGAATACAGAACAAGATATGGAAATGTATTGAAGTGTGTGCAACCCATTTTTGCCAGAGGTTGAATATCTATATTTGTGTAGAATGGTTATTTCTTTGTTGTAGTGGACACATTTACACTATGTGTTCAGTTATAATTCCACTGTGCTCCTCCACACCTCAATGATTCCCTGTCTCAGTTTTAGAGGGATTAGACACAGTCCAGTGTGCATACAGCTGGCCTAGTTCTCCTCTGTTCTAGAATAACATTAATGATACGGTGACATGAGGGATGAAATATCCAATTTTTCATTGTTTTAACCACTGCGAGATATGCACAACATAGCAGGAGCTGCCAGAGGTGAACCCTGCACTGCCCATCCTCGCGAACTTGTGAACTGTTTCAGGGGTGAGATCAGGTTTGCTGAGTTCTTTATTGTCTTCTTTATTCATTTATTGTCAACAGACGCACACTTCCAACTGTCAGTTGACACAGTCGTTTCATACATCTACATTTCAGGTGTGGCTGTGGGAGAACTAGTTATTTCCCATTGTGTGGCCACGTGCATGTATTACAAAGGCTCAAGAGCGAATTCTGGTTTGCGTTTTAGCTTTGTGTTCCCTTTGAAATACCTCAAAAAGAAACGTTTCCATTTGATTTGTCCTCCTCTTCATTCGAGAAAATCCCATCTCGATCCATTTTGAGAAGGACACTTCCTTTTCGGAGCTGACGTTCGCAAGCACAACAACAACAACGCCGACATTGGGGAAAAGATGATCTTTCAGACTCCCGATGTGACTAAAAGAGAAAGCCTTTTTAACGTGCGAAAAGGGCGGCCGGGGCAACCGAGGGCCACACCTGCGTCTCCATTCACCGTGATTCGTCGAGACATCAAACTTCACATTTGGAGTGAGCCTCCCCCCCCTCACACACATTCTCGCCTCCCCCATTGTCAGAGCTAGTAGTTCAATCTTGAGAAGTGCCTTTATTTTTCTAATGGGGCCAGCGAGGACAGCCAGGGGCCTGGGCAACGTGAACTTAATGTAATTTCAGGCATGTCCTGAAGCATCTCGCATCCCTCTTTTAAACAGCCGCCCCGGCTCTGCTCCACAGCTGGAGGCCTGCCCAAACAGACAGAGGGCACCCAGCAGCCAGCCAGAAGCAGCCAGCCAGAAGCAGCCAGTGAACCTCTCTCTGATCTGCTCTCTTCTTTCCTAATGATCCTGACACACGCCGGCAATAGCCACGCCTGGAGGAGGGTAAAGCTAAATATGCAGCCAGAGATTCAACACGATCTTTAACCTCACATGAGGCATGGAAAAATCCCGTTCTCTATTAAGAAGGTAATTACCCACAAAGAAAAAGCTTTTTGTGATAGCAAGTGGAGGAGGAGCATGTGGCCTGAGTTTGAGCAGTTGCTGAATGGATGTTACCCCGTGTTCTTTCTCCCTGTACATTGCTCCACTGTGCCAGAGACCTGTCCATCAATAAGACATTTCTGGAGGAAGAAAGAATATGTCAAAACAGAGACAGTACATCAGAAATAACATTTGTATTCGGATACATTATCAAGCTCAGGCACGCCGTGGGAGAGACTGTGGAATCAGTGGGCTTCTGTTCTGTCTGAGGTTGGCAGGATTGAGTCATAACAACTTCTGTGTTTGTTTCTGATTAGTCAGAAACAGCTGGTTAGTCTTGGAGGTCCCAAGAGACCTTGATCCCACGGTACGTGTGTGAGGGGTCAGGGGCTGCCCCTGTGGACACTGCAGCTCGAGAGGTGGTTCGAAAAACACCCAGACCGCCACACGCTGTCCTTAGTTATTCATTCGGGTCAAATTGGAAGCAATGCAGGCCACAGCCACCGCACACGCACGCAGTCCAGTCTCTGGTTTACAAAGCTGATTAAATTCCATCGGTCATGAAATGCAACCTTTCATCTTCACATCCATATCCTACAGCTGTCGCCAAGTGTTTCGGCTTCTCCCGCTGACTGACAGTCACACCCGCAAGCATCTAACGCTGGATTCTCTGGTGTCTTTCGTGGGAACCTGACTATCAGAACGTGGCGAGCGGTGACGATGACACGGAATGAGGTATATCAGACGTGAACGTCGTCATGTGAACTCATTTAGGTCCTCAAGGGCAGACACTCCAGAGGTGACTGCAGATGGCCATCTCCACTTGATAACCATAATGGGGATTAGCCGAGCATGGTTTGCGTCACTGTAGGCAACTGTAAGCTCATAATAAGATCATTTAAAGGTCTTGAGTATTAACTGTGTTGTGGTAGAGAGAATGGGAGCGCTGGTCTATTATTGTTATCAGTCTCCTATGGGCATGATGCACCAATCACACCAAGCAACATTTGACACCAGTGTGAGAAGAACTTTGCAAACTTTGTTTTGATTCCGTACCAGTAATCTGTTGGCAAAATAATATGTTTTTGAGCTCAGCAGTAGATTGATCTGGTTTCACTTCACCACTGTTTTCAGTTGATCAGTGAAGATCCTCGCGAAGTATCCATGGCCAGTTTCAAAGGTTATATTTATATCTAAGTGCCTCGCAATGCTGTGCCGAGCCACGGAGAACAGTCCTTTAGCAATCCGCTGGGAGTGGGAGGCTGTGCCAACTGATGAGCTGCTGTCCATGGTGCTGCAGTCACCAGGGTCTCTGGTCCGGAGACCAGGGATTGGAGCTCTGGCAGGCAGGCAAGCAGGCAGGCAGGCTGGCTTGCTGGCTGAGGAAATATGTAGTGGTAACTAGCACGGTGGCTACCCCTCCAAGGATGGAGAAGGGCTTGGATGAATGGATGGATGAATGGATAAATGAATGGATTCACGTGTGAATGGGTGGATGAATGGATGAACAATTGGAAGTTAAAAAAACATTTGCACTGAACAGGTGTATCACATTAAATGACTCAGTGCAATGTCGTCGTGTTCTTTGTATTCGCCTTTTTAAAAAGCGAAGTCAGACTAGATAGATATTTTGTAGGTTTGGATATCTTTGTAAAAATCAGAAACATCAAAGGATAATTCTTTCATATCTGGAGTCCTGAATACAATATATTGAAATATTTCCTTTTATGTTAGATAACCGGATGAGAGATAATGATTATGGAAACAACTCTATGTATGTTGTCTCCTGTTTATCATTGGATATTTATATACACGGTAATACATCCACTATCAAACATCAAAAGGAAAAACAGCTGTGGGCAATATGCTTAGCTGAAATTTGAATGGAAGGCTCCAGAAATTAAGGCAGGTTTCATCCAGGTCAGTATAGATATTCATCTTATTAAACTGAATTACATTTAAAACATAACAAACAGCATACTATTCTGCTGTAGTGTGTAAATAAGACTAAATAGACACAGTCAGGTAAAAACAACGGTTTATATTTTCATTTTCGCTTGAAATAATTGATAAGCAACTATTATGATCCCACTAAATACATCCAATATTCCAACATGAGTCAGCAATTACCACAAATCAGGAAACTATAAACTCTGAATGGCAAATGCCATGACCCCTAAAGTTGATCAGCAAAAAGTTCAGAGATGTAATTATAGAAACGCACATCCCTTCAGGAGGAATGGCGTGATGAGCAATATTTATCACTGATTCAACTAGTACTGATGTGACACTGGTCTCCCGGGCAACAGTGACATCTGCTATGACAAGTTGACGTACTTAGGAGATGGTGTCGGGTGGTGATCTTTTTTGTATTTGTGGCACAAATGTCCCATTACACCTGGTTGGATAATATGTTGTCTTCCACTGCTGTTGGAGTAAGAGACGTCCGGGCAAGAAACACAAATGAAAACAGACACGTCAATGTTCAGGATTTTCTGAACGTGAATTTGAAGTTGTGGAGCGTGTTACAGTAAGCAGATATAAAATAGACATATATCAACGACACATTGGGGTCACCCTATGTACACTGGGTTTCTGTATGGCTCAGGGCAGATCCTGTTGCTAATACGAGGGACCAAGACATAATGAGAGCGCCGTCAGGTCCTTCCAGGGACCTCATGGGAACTGAGAAGCATGAGGTGCTCGTTAACAACGACAAGGATTGGAAAAACATAGCAAAAATAAGAAGAACTCACTTTCTTGGTTGTAGACCCTCGAAATATCTACAAGAAATATTGCTTCTTCTTTCTTCAGGAACCAGAATGCCCGAGTCACTCCAGTTTACCCCTCCTGTCCTCCTCTACAAGGCCTCAGTATGGTACTCACCAGGAAGTGAAAGTTTCCCTTCACAATGCAACCAAGTGTGCACTACACTCATGGAAGAAGACTCCGAACTTTTCTTCACACCTCATGTCGCCATGCAGAGACACTTTCTCATCGTTGGAGAGGTCGCAAAGTGTTAGCTCTCTGTGCTGTAGGTGGCATCAGCTGTGTTTTCATGTCACCCAGTCAGTCACCAACACAAAGTGCGTAATTATCAATCCCCCCGTCGCCCCCACCTTACAGAACCACCACGGCCAATTAAAAAAAACACGTCGATGACGTGGGCAGTTTCCAAAGTCAAGGCGCCGTTCCGTCAAACTTCGAGGTTTTCGCCGAAGTCTTCCCAAACAGATTGACGCGGCGCAGACATGTTGACGTCTGGGAGCGAAAGATTCAACTGGGATGTTTGATGTGAAGCTCCCACTGCCCACCACAGAGCCTGACAGCAGCTCCATGAGGGGCGCCTGGTGTAGAGAGATCCTCCCTAGAAGTCCTCCTCCCAGGCTGCCTTGGGGCAGGACTCAAGGGATACCCATTTGAATGAAGAACATGCATAGAATCAGTGCAGGCTTTACACAGCACTAGAGGGGCGAATAGAAATGAGGGTGGAATATAGCCATGCTAATAGATGGATAATAAGATAGATGGATAAATAGATAGGTGGATGCAAAGATAGATACAGGACATGGATACATAGATAGATGCTTAGTAGATACGTAATGGAGTGACTATAATGATTTCATTGTGAATGTTATCCTTTTTTGCACATCAGTATATATATATATATATGTTTAAACCTACCTATTTTCATTTAACTAAAAGTAAGTAATTTTTGGAAAAGTTCAGGTAAATAAATCATCAGTATCCCTCAGTGCTCCAAAATTGTGGTAAATATAAATGCACGACTTATTGACCCCTGTCTTTGTGTGTGGGAAGAAACTCCTTTGATTGGTCCAGGGTGAATGCTCTCTTCTGTGGAGAAGCGGAGCCCTGGCGAGCCCTGAGCTCGCTCTCCGTAAACAAGTCACCACATCACAGGCAAATGGGCTCTGACATAGTCTGACATAGTCTGACATAGTCTGCCTGCACCTGTCAAGCCCCTGATGCAGGCACACGGGGAGGGAGAGAATCAAAGCATCATTTCAAATGACTGCAAATATGCACATTATATAACATCCTCGCAGACGGACATATACACATGATGTCCTGAAATAAGTAAGGAAATAGGATAAACAGACGGAAGAAAAAGTTTTGGGGGGAATGACCCCAAAAAAAAAGGAGCAGGACAACTTTGTGTTGCCGTCCAGGCGTGGTCCCTCAGAGTGAAGTCATTGTAGGAGAAGGTATTGGAACAGTGAGTCTTTGTTTGTATGGTGTGTGCCTTCACAACATTCCAACGATGACATTTGTTATACACAGCTGAATGCCCACAAAACAGCTAGATCTCTGTCAAAACGAGTATTTATTTATTATAACATCTCCTAATATGGTAATTAAAGACTTTGTAACAATACTAAAGTAACAAATGAAACCTTTTATTTGCATTTGGATCAATTCAGTTAAGTCCGTTTACAGAAGTAAAGGTCAATAACAAGCAATGCATTTCTGTAATAGCATTCCCACCATTTTTTTACTCCAAGAATTAGATCAATTTCCATCCAGTGCTGAAAAACAATGACTGCTTGTCCATCATTCTCATCTAATTTGTTGCATATGGTGGCATATGATGACCATTTAAGAGGTTCTGCATCAGCCGGGGGGAAAAGTCCTTCACTGTCAAAAAGCACTTTTACATTTAGCAGACGCTCTTATCCAGAGCGACTTACAGTAAGTACAGGGACATTCCCCCGAGGCAAGTAGGGTGAAGTGTCTTGCCCAAGGACACAGCGTCAGTTTGCATGACCGGGAATCGAACTGGCAACCTTCGGATTACTAGCCCGATTCCCTCACCGCTCAGCCACCTGACTAAAATACACCTGACTTTCATGTCAAATCGTATTTAGCTTATGCATTGGTTTTGGACAATACAAATAACTCCAAATACAGAATTGTATTTGAATGCAAAAAATTTGGAGCTCTGTTGAATCCATCACTGCAAAGATGTTAAACATTTTGGCCAGGTTCAAGTCTATGTTCTATTGATAATCTTTTGCAACTGTTTTGAAATCAGTTCGTTAAATGGCTCCTTCTGCAAATGCATTTTGCATTTTTGCAAATAAACATTTTGAAACAAGAATGGCATCAAGCACAGCTCCACAAAAGTCCAGGTTCAGCACGCTATCTTTCATATTGACCCTCTCAATACACCTTTGTACAAAAGCCTGTATGGAGAACATGCTGTTGTGTTCCGAGCATTGTGTTCAAGGGCAGCAGTGTTGATTGCATATTTGTGCTCTCCAGTGCAGCGCACAGCAACTCGGACAGACAGCTCCAGTCTCCCCTGGCTCTACGTTGGACGCCCGCAGCCCGGCCGGCGCTCTGGACCAATCAGCATCCTGTTCACAGCACTGCACCCTCACCAATCCCGACACTGAGTGACAGCTCACATGATGTTAGCAACCGTCACACCTGGATCTTTAAATTGTGGTCGACATTACATGGCAAAAGAATTGCCCTATCTCTCACACCTTGGTATGACATGCTAGTTATCCACACTGAGGGTGGAGCTATTGTGGAATAGTCCATGTTTATGGTCCCCATTATAATGAGAGCAGAGATTGTGTGGAGCAGGGAGGGACGTACAAGTTGTTTTGAATCTTTTGTGTTTCTTTTAAATCTGTTTGTTAGAGACTCTCTGATTGACGAACAAACAGATGTAACACCAGCCTGTAGTAATCCCATAGGGAATACAAGTCATCTACTGTATGATAGGAATACCAAAGATGTGCTATTGGGTTTCATAAGAAAGATTTTTTCCAAAGCTTGAGACAAAGTTTGAAGTTGTGACGGCATCCTTAGTGGGACCAAGAGAAAAGCCTGGGGAGGAATCCTTAATCATCTCTACTGAAGTCAGCATGAAGTGTTTTTATTTTCTACTAGGGATGGGTCTCAGAATTACGCCTCTGTCAGTTACATTAGCAATGGTTTTAACACTCGACATTAGCAATGGGGTTTATTTTTCTATAATTAATCCTATCCATGCTTATCAAAATATTCTCGTTTTGGATTTGTGTGCGTGAGGCTTATTCAAATGTCCCAACTGAAAGCTGAAAATAAAGCTGGCATCAGGAGACGAGGAAGAAATAGGTTTGTCTTTTCAGAACCAAACCACCACTCAGAGTTCCTGCATTTCAGGATCAGAACCAGAGGACAACTAGGAACAAACTAAGAGACAGAGAAAGATAGAAAAAGGAAGAGGGGTTTGAGAGACAGAAAGATAGAGGAGGAAAGATAAAAAGAGAGAAAAGGACAAAGATGGACACAGAAAGATTTGAATACAGATTTATAATAATGTGTAAAATAAATTTTTTATGCAAAGAACAAACGTTTTGGGGGAAATCCTGTTACATGCTTTACCTAAAATGTCAATTCTTGTGGATTATGATTATTTTACAATTATTATCATGAAATTCCTGTTTTGAATTCTTGTAATCTGTTAAATGTGTAAGGCCAGACACATTTTACAGCTAGAAATGTATTACATGCCGGTGTATATCTGTGAAATGTTAATGAATTTGGTCAGAATTGCCAGAAAATCTTTTTCAATGTAGGTGTTTCTCTCTGTGTGCATCTGTGTCTGTGTATGTGAATGAGCAAAGTACACTGCATTCTCTTGTGACTAATCTTGTGACTAATCTGTATTAAAACTGTATCTCCAACCATTCCTAGTCTATCTGTGAGGATGAAATGTAAAGCAGGTTTCGATTAAACTCATCTGATTGTAAGTTTACCTGTAAACATGAGTTGTTGTCACTGAACATAGGTAATACTTTAATAAATGAATCCATAAATTAATGAAGGAACACATCCACTGCCATTATCGTGCTTCCAGAGAGAGTCTAAAATAGCCTTTGAGAGAATAATCCTTGAATCGAGAAGATTTGAAGGAGAGGATTAAATCCTGGATTGAAACTGTAATCACGAAGACAGATGTATATTTATAGATGTGCCTCCATCTTCATCCATCCATCTAGTCACTACTGTTTGTTCAGCTTTTTACCAGAGGGAATTCAGAGAGGAAAATACTTTGTGTTTTGTTACTGTGATCCAACGCCCTCCAAATAAAATCCATTCCACCTTATTTTCTTTCTCCTGTGGGCACAGCACTGGCAAGAGATTTGGATTCTGGAACAAGAAGCTTAAGCAGCAACTTTGGAGTGCCTTGATTTGCTAGACCGTGTACCGCCGTTTCTGTTCCAGTTTTGGAGTGGAGCCTCGAATATTGAATTGTCTGGGATTTAAGAACATGCTTAAGGGCTCCCTTGGAAAGTCTACTGATCCATTTACTTTGTTCTTCTCTTTCTTTAGAAACCCCTCTGTCAACCACAGTTGGAACCTCCTGTAATTTAGGAAAAATACCTTCCAACATAATGCACCTAATAAAATCTAACAACATCAATCCAATACTATTTTTCGGTCAATGATCAACATAAATAGCCTCAAATCAAAAAAATATAACCGCAAATCTACAAAACCCTCATAAATGTTCTTTTTGGTCCTTTTTTTTGGGGGGGGGGGGGGGTAGGCATACATTTACCAGTGCATTAGGTATTCATAAGCATTCACCTGAGGGCTTGGTGCTCGGAGAAGCATGTCAGGTCATAATGTCGAGCCTTGACCTGATGTGACCAGACCGATCAGGAGGGAAGACTCTTGGACACACTGAATAGACGGGCTGGCTGTCTCAGTGGCTGGCTGTCTCAGGGCATTTGATTATTTGG
Organism: Osmerus mordax; assembly: GCF_038355195.1. Lineage (NCBI taxonomy): Eukaryota > Metazoa > Chordata > Actinopteri > Osmeriformes > Osmeridae > Osmerus > Osmerus mordax. Next base: position 4,994,356 of record NC_090069.1, on the reverse strand, counting down.
TTGTTGAAGCACTTTTTCCCCTCCCTCTGTCATTCCCAAAGTTCAGAGCAACTCTACGTCGTGGCTTTTTGCCATTGAAGATTTATCCGACGGAACACGTCGATGGTATTTCGCATTTTTGTCACTTATTAAGGTTTGCATGTGAATTCAACTGAGCCACAAGGAAACAATACAATTAGTTTATCCATATAGCTAAATGCAACGTTGGCGTGTGAGTTATGTGTAATATTTTCCAGCTTGATATATTCAAGGTAACCGTAAGCCAAAACACTTTCAGCTGTTCTGTGGAGGTTAATGGAGGGAGTCTGAGATGAAACACAATGGAATACAAAGCGAGTTCACTTGGTAGTCAATTCCACAAGAGAACTAACAGTTGGGGCACAATGTCGAAAGAAGGGAACTTTTGTCCCAAATAAAAACAGATGATTTTACACTGTAGAATAGAAGCTGATAACCTGAGAATGCATACTGAGTGCTCCAAAAGGGGAATCTGAAACGTTGCCCCCTAATCTAACCTGTTATGCAACCAATTAAGTGAGTTGTCATATTGGAGCCATCAGAGAAGGTTTCTCTCTTATAATTACACGGTGAATGGCTTCTGCTATAAATTAAAAAGGCCCACAAAAAGGTTCTGACGATTTCCTTAAAATGTAATTGCTATCTTAAATGTTGCCTCAAGAATGTTGTGGCCTGATGATGTTAATACATACATCTTGACAAGGAATGGGAGGGATGAAAGAATTGGCGGAATCAGTGGCGTGATCAGCTCCCCATTGGCTCTGAGCCCGTGTATGATCAACGGCTAAGAGAAGCTTTCAGATACATCCTGTCGAACGGGTTTTATACTTCCCTATTTAAACCAGGAGAGTTGACTTTGCCGTGTTCGGCAGAGACCTCATAACTATAAGTGTGGGAAATTGTTTATGGTCGTGTGTAGCAGTGCAAAAGACTAAAGCAGATGATTGGGTGTAATTCTCACTTTCTTTCTCGGCTCTCACAAAGAAGCAAGCACATGGATACACGTGCACACACACATCACTGTTCAGTACACACCCACTCTTGGAAGTGTTTTGCTTGTTTTGATGAACCGTTAAAACGCCACAAACCCCCTCAAGGCATGCTTAACTAAGGCAAGACATTTTTTATGGTAAATAAGTCATTAAAAGTTCAATTACTGCTAGCCCAGGCTATCTGACTGTAGGCCACTGCACAGAGAGCAGAACATTGGTGTGAAGGAAGGGTCAGTATGAGGCTAATGCATCTTACCACTTGTTTTTAATGCAAAGAACCTTTAGAGGCCCATACTATGTCCTAGATATAAAATATCAACCTCGCCACGTAAAGTATACATAGACAAATAATAGATGTGTTTAAAGCTGCAATAGATCTTAAAATACATTCTAATTTGAGAAAAAAAACAACCCTTGACTGAACTGCATCCCTTTCCTCCAGCTTGAGTTTGATTGACAGTGGTTACACAAAACAACCTAAGCAAGGAGACCTGCCTCTCTAACAGGTGTTGGCTGAAACAGCTTTGCTGACAGGGGTTGGCTGAAACAGCTTTGCTGGAACCCTATTGGTTGGGAAGTAACGGACAGCTCATCTGAAATTGATATTCCACTGGCACTGAGCTGTTTGTGTTGCCAATACTTAGACAACTCTAAACAACAGTAAACAACTCTCAGATGGGCCTCATTAGCTTGCACAACATGTTTACAGGGGATAAAAACAACAATTTTTTTCACTGAAAAGATTTCACCTATTGTACCTTTAACATATGTGCTCTCTACGTAAGGTATGAGTTACAATATAAGTGTATATTAGCTATTCACAAGAGCAGCAAGGCTGCTTTGGTTTTTGAAGACACACATACAAACTTATCACTTGACTTGTATTTTTCCACAGTATCTACCTTCAACAAGACTGTGTATGAACAACCACATACTTCTTCACAAACATGGACAACAAAGGATCCTATCCTCTTCAGGGATTCTGTGATTTAAGGTAGGAAATCAAATTGAGGGTAGCTACACGCTCTGGTCCAGTTCCAGCTCCAAGCACACCCATGTTGTAACCTTTAAGGTGTGTGCGATTGAAAAAAAAACAAGATGGCACCTCGCACCCGGTGTTGTGACATTCTAGTTGGTTCTTTCTCAGGTTCATCAGAGAGAGTACATACAGAACACTTTCTAATGAGCAAATATCACTTCACGATACACGGTGAGTCATTCTCTCTGGGGGAGGAGTACCTGAGTCATCACGAACCTCCACCAATGCCAATAATCAACCTCCAGTATCTCCCCTCTGAGCAACACCGCTACACCCTCCCATGGTCAGATGGCTGTGCACTTCAGCCACGCAGCTGAGGACCAGCTCCAAGACTGGAACGAAAAGACATAAAGACGGAATGGTCCTCATGCATGTGCCAACAGTGCCGGGGTAACAGCAGAACAGAGGGTCTGTTTTCAGTGAAGGAGATGTCCATGGTTATGTTTCGTTTCTTATAAAAAGCCCAATAGTGTTAAGCTGTGCCAAGCACAGCATTTACAGGACTTGCCCTTCTCAGAAGGACATCGCCATGGAAGCGCGAGGCAAAACAAAAACACAGCTGAAAACTTCCCTGCGCTCGTGTGTTTGGGGTGTGTGCGTGCGCGCACATTTGGCCAATTCTTTGTGTGTGTCTCGCTATCTGCATGTTCACAAAGTAGACCGAGAGAGACAGAAATAGGGAGAGAGAAAGAGAGAAAGAGAGAGGGAAATAAAGAGAAGAAAGCCTAGAGAGACCCAGAATGAACCACAAAGCTGATATTCCTGTGATACGTGTAGCATGAACACAATCGCAAGCTCCAGGTTTGCCTCATCAGCATCAGAAACAAATGCATCAAAGTGGATTCCAATTGATTCATGTACTTAGAGAAAGACAGTATTCAGGACCTTATCCTTTCATGCCGTCTCATGATGACTGATTCCAGGGTTGAATCAGTATGATCAAATCATATGAAAAAGCTATTAACAGATCATCATGTTCCACAACAACCAATGTGTATTTTCCCTTTTAACTGAGTCAGACAACACTCACTTAGAAAACGTTTAGGGTGGTTTACAACTAACATGTGTTGATTATCTGACAACCTGGTTTGACAATTAGCCACACAACCCCAAAAATGTATACCCTACTTATTAAATTCTAGTATTATAGAAATGTCATAATTTGAGATTCTATTTAAATCACAGGAGATTAGATGATTGCACACTACACTGTGATGTAATTGCAGTGCATGCCTCCCGATAAAGTATGTCGACATTTTATGCACAGTCTTTTTGTAGATGTGAATTTTTAGAATCCTTTGATTTTGCATTGAAATACGTCTGTGGCACACATACACACACACACACAGGCACACATAGGTGAATGTATAAAGGATGCCTCTGAAAGCTTCTCCTAACGTCACATGAACTCCAGTCTGGTCCACTTTGTGTCGATGTTGTTTCAGTTCGCTGAATGCCAAAACGTATGCTTATCACTGAACACTTAAATGGATTTTGTCAGCTAAGCAACCTGTGGGGCTGACTTAAAAATTCCTCATTCCACATTTGAAATTACATGGGATATTAGGCAGGGTCTGCTGCCAGTGCCAGAAGGCACACTGGGATGCACACATCACCGTGGGGTTGAATATTGAAGGTGTGTTCAAAAACTGCCTCGAGACCCTTCATGTCCTTGTGACATTTCCCTGACTAAATCATTTTTTTTCCACAGACCCATTTGATGCATTTCAAATTCCCTTCAGAAACTCAAAGTTGTAGACTGTATAGCAGATTCAGGTACTCATAGTTTGTCGTCCATGCAAATGTTGTAAATGTTATATTTTACTTGCAATAAAAAAAATTGGGAGTAGAAACCATAGAATACAACACATGTTCCATGTCAAAATCACAACATCCTCAAAATTAATGCAAGCACTCACATCTCAATGTATAACTGTGCCTGACCTCAACATGCCAATATCTATACAAAACTTATCAAAGCTAGTGACACATCACACCAAACCAACAAAATATGTAAATATATAAATGAATCACATATCACTCAATTGGGACAGACAATCTGGAAACCAGCACACAAATCTAACATCTCATTAAAATATAATCCTAATATTTCAACTGTAAAAGAAACTCTTTTCCGGTGAACAGTAGGCACACAATATGAAGTAAAACCTCACCTAATCAGCCTGAGTCAATATAAACCATGATGGATAATGATAAAAGTGTTTTACCTGTCAGACCTGAACCCACACCTGCCCTGACTGAGCGGACTTGCAGACAACCCAAATAGAAAGAAAGGGAACAGGCGAAAGAAAGAGAGAGAGACCAGAGAGAAGAAGGAATCAGGACTCGCACACACCCTCTCTCACACAGTGCGTCGTGTTTATTTGCACTAAATGACTAAGGTGAGTGTGCTGCTGGTGAATCAGCAGGTGTCAGAAGTGGGGTGGAAACCATCTGCATCATTCTATTATGTGTGTGTGTCTTTGTGTGGGTCTTTGTGTGTGTGAGCGTGCGTGTTTGGGTCCGTTTGCGTGGGTGTGCAGGGGTGGCCTTCCATAGTTAAAGGTGCTGAAGAACGAGACAATTCAGCGTAGGAACACCGCTCGGCTCGCTCTACCTTTTCCCTGCTTGATGTGGGTTTGCCGCTGCCTCATGTGTCCTGTCTTGTGTGAGAACTCACTCGTGGCTGGTGATTCACGCCGGAGCCACTACACAACTGCCACGCTTGTCTTCCACCAAGCCAGACCATAACGGCATGAATCAGGGCTCTCTCTATCTCTCACTCTCACTCGCCACCTCTTTCCCCATTCCTCTCTTTCTCTTGCTATCTTTTGATGAAACCTGGGGTATTTGATAAATCATTGTAGCCATTCAGATCGACCTTGAGTCGATCGCTCATGTCGAGGGAAACTCGACCGAGGAGGAAAACATGGAGAAAAAAAGAACGTATTTTTGGGCTAATCTCGATCAGCCTTGTGGCGCAAGTGTGTCTCACATGGAGGGGACCACACTGCTGTGTTTGTGAGCTGGCCCCAAACAACTGCCCATGTGGCCCTAGGCCTGGGGGGGGGGGTCTGACACACTCTTACTCACCCCCCTCTGCACACGCTACAGTCACCCCCAGCAGAAGGCTTCACCAGAGGCCACCTACCTAATGACAGCCACCACGAGTGACAAGACCTCCACCAACCTGTATCAATCGGATGATTTAACCAAGCAGTCGCCTGCAAGAACCGCCAATGAAAAGTCACTTTGCTACAAGGCAGTGCACGATTTAGAGAATACTTTGCATTTCTGGGAAGAACCTGTTTTTTCTCCTCCCACCCACAAGAAGGCCAGAGGCTCTCTCTCCCCAATCCCACCGACTTGCCTTTACTACAGTCTGCAGGCTCTGCAACAACACTGGAGAGGGACAGCAACATAGACATCTATCTGTTGGACATGCACTAACGTCGATATTCACAGGGGAGAAAAGCCCTCACGGGCCCCCTCCGGTCTGTCAGATGAAGAAGAGCAGATCAGCACCAGATACTATTGAGCTGTCAGTGGCCTGTTATGCAAATTAGACGGCTGAGTTCATTTGTCGTCTAAATTGAACATCGATGTAAGACCTCATTAGCTCCATCCTCCCCCTGTGAGCGTCTTGCTGTACGCTCAATTACACGAGGGAGGCTGAAGGAGTTTAAGGACGGTTGTCCTGGAAATTGCGGCGAGGATGTGCGCCTCAGCCCCCTTCTCCTTCCACTCTGTCGCCGACACGGAATCCATCCTGCATTCCATAGGCATCATGGACGCCACATTAATAAGATTTCAATAACATTAATCCTAGCTGCTTTCCTCTCCTACCACAGGAACATGGATGCAAGGATATGGGTAATTAAAAGGCTACACGTGAAGCAGGGTGCCCATTAAAGTGAAGCGTTCATTGTACGCCAGGGCTGCATAAAACCAGAGGCAGGGAAAAAAAGGATTACAGCCACTCACGCACACACACACACACACACACGGAGCGTTGCTAAGCGATGAAAACAAAAATGAATCGTTGTGCAGTTACCGCATGACAACTTCTAATGACTCCAGTGCTCTCCACCAAATTGGACCTGTCTGTCAGAGTGGCTAGAGCAGCCCTATGCCGTCGAACGATTCCACTCGCCTTAATGAGTTATCAGCCAGGGTGTGGAGCTGAGGTTTAAAAAACTGTTTAGCTGATTACACCAAACAGTGGATGTGTTCTGTGAATCTGAACACCGAGAAGTGATTCCGGTGGTCGCTTTTTAAAAACCGCACTGGGTAAATCCAGGGGAGATGCTGCGCACACGTAACTGACAGGTCATGTTCACCTTTGATGTTTGGATACTCGACACTGCTGCCGAACACAATGCATGTGGCCCACTGGAAATAGAAAACAGAGTATTTGAATTCAGACAAGATGACGTCACTCCAAGCCTCCGGCGCTTTCGGGTGTCCTTGAAACCTTCTTTCCTCCACTCGATGGCCGGCAATCCCCCAGTGATCAAACACTACGAAGAGGATGGCTTGGAGGTGAACAATAATCGTTCCCAGGTTACAGATACAGATAGGTGCTGCGTGACCCCATCCGAGGCGTTTCCGATGACGTCTTTTGCTCCAGTTGAAAGGGGGCTCGTATGTCACCGCCGTGTCCCACAGGGTGAAGCCTGGGCCCCCGTCACCGCCCGGCTCCCTAGCCCCCGGGTGGGCGGGTCGCCTGGTGAGCTCATCGAGCCCGGTTAGGAGAACGAGTCACACCCCAGCAAGAGGCTGCCCCTGCGCTTCCTGGGAGGAAGGGTGGGGTGGGGGGGTCCCAGAGCGTTGGACTGTTCCCTCCCCTGCATCACCTCCCAGCAGCTCGGGTTTAGGGCTCATCTGCCTCCTATTTACTGGCCTGGAGTGGGGGCGAGGAGGGGAGGGCATTACTGAGGTGCCTTTGGAGGAGTGGACTGGATGGATTTCCAGTCCATGTGCATTTTGGAGCCACATTTAAACAAAGTTAAGACGTTGAATGCAGTAAATGTGTTAAATATGTTCCTATACAGAATATAGACCAAAATTATGGTTTTGTGGAGTGTAAATAAATAAATAACTAAATAGATCCCTTAAAAGTAACTGTTTCAATGTTAAACACATTTCCAGTACTAAGTCAACATTGAGTGTCTAACCAACGCTGAATCATGAGTAAGAAAAGATATGACCTCATGTGACCAGACAAGCTTACGTGATATCCAACATGTCTGCTTCCAGAAAATGCAGACAGAATAAACCTAGTGGCTTAAAACCCCCTTCTAGCAACTACCTACTGTCACGGATGAGTGCAGGGGGTGGACCCAAAAAAGTACAAAGAGGCAGGAGGATAACAGCAAGGACTTTACTTGGCAGAACAGGAACACAACAGGAATACTCACACGACCTTCAATAACGACCGACAAGGACTGACATAGGGAGCAAGCATTGGTACAGGGCAGGGTAATCACACATGGACAACAGCTGGGTTGTCCAGCCTCCTTATTGTGAAGTCCCAGTAAGTATCCACGGTGAGCTGGTTTTAAAGCTACTTCTCCCCTTCTCTGAGCTGAGCCAGGGGAGACACAATTATAACGTTAGGATTCTGATATTTAGACTTGCAGGGATGACAAGCTCCTTTCTGACCAGCTCCCGTTCAGACACATTCAGGTTGTAGACGGAAGCAAATGAAATGCATTTTTGTCTTCTCCAACCAAACTCAATTTCATAGAAAAGGTTGTGTAATCACGATTGGCCTGCCCTAAAGTACGCATTCATGCCAAATTAATTAAACCTGTCTACGAAATGTCCACAATATTACTTTTAGTGGGTGGAAATTCAACAATATCTGCCAGCAGACATGGTCATTTCCCATGGTCAAAACAAGTTTGAAGGAGAAGACAGTCTCTTTTTTCTTCCTGTTTAAACCCCACAAAATCAAGCAATAATACTACTCACTACAACTCACATTATATAGAATATGTTTGTGACGTTGTCAACTATTTCAAACGAAAGCGTAGCATAGCTTGCATGGCCCCACACGCCTACTGTTTGTTCCTCAAATCAGAAGGAAGTGCAACCAGCGCTGTCTCCCACGCAGCCGTCTTAGTCAAGGGCCGCTAAACCTTAAACTTCTGAGTCAACCTGCTAGCCTCGTCCCTTTCGTTACCCTCCGAACATAACAAAATGGTGTTCATTTCATCTGGACGCTACCACCTGACTGAAGTCTTCCTCTGTGACGTCCGTGAGTCTCTACCACAGCACGGCCTCCTGTATTCTGACAGAGCAGGAGAGTCTCTGAGGGAAGCCTGACCACAGGTGGCCAGGTCATGTGTCCGACTCTAACAACCTGCTCCACACCACTCTGGCTCAAAATATGTATTTTGTTTTGTCTCTAAATGATTCAGAATGGGTCGATGGATGTTCGTAGGTTGAGATGTACCACGGAGGAGTGGGTACTATGTGTGTGTATGTGTGTCTTAGTATGTGTGTGTGTATGTGTGTCTAAGTGTGTGTGTGTGATAGACATTGGTCATTGAGATTCAATACATAGTTTAGGTCCTACTGTAAATTCGGGTCCTATAATCACTATCATACACATTTCATTATTTTGTACTTTAGAACTGTTTGAAGATTTAGGCTTGATATTCACAATCTGCCGAGAAGGCAAACTTGCAGAGCATCTAAACTGAAGCTGATTGCGAAAAGAAATTTGAATCGAAAAGCAAATTCATTTTACACATTTTTGGTCCTCAACATCAAAGTGGTTCATGAATGAGAATGAGAAGAACGATTTGACAGCAACCACAAACGTTCAAACAAGCCCTCAACGCTTCTAAATAGAAACATGTTCCTATGTTGGTCTTGCCAGCAGACATTAGCTAGTGTGGAGGTGAGACACGTGTCATCGTGTCATCCAGGGCTTTCAGGGCCCTTGTGAACACAGGTAAGTACAGTCAACTGTACATATATATTTGACATTCAAAGCATAAACCCTCAGTTATATAAATACATCCCCTGTGAGTGAGTGACTGCATGTAACCTCATGCAATGTCTGACAAGTAAATTATATGCCATGTATATGTCAACAGTGGAACGGTCATTCACAAACGGCTTCTTTTCACAACGTACAAGCTGAAACAAATCAAACTCCACGAGGTACGTTCGAGGCTGTCATGGAAACGCATTGTCATGTGGAGTGTAGCGGCTACCTTCAGAAACAAACATCGGGTATTTAAAGGTGCTTCGCGTGGCAGTGTGGACCATTTGCAACTTGCCTCAGACACAATCATCACTGAGTATTCGTCCACACTGACATTGCTACTACAGCATATCATTAATCCAGTAAATCACCCATTGCTCATCCATTTTTACGTCCTGCTTGCAAAAAGTTATAATCGGACTTAACGCTGTCGTTGTAAAGGACAGGCGGTAAAAGACGAACGTGTCACAGATTGCATGATGTCATGGTTCAGGTCATGAAACGCCTACGCACGGGAGTCACTGGGTGACACGGTGACAGTGAGTTCACGATGAGTGTTTCGTCTCTGTCTGGCATGCTGTCTGTGCCACCAAGGTGGCATCAGCCACAGCAGCTAGTGACAGGTTAATCCACCGGCATACAAGTGATCCCCTTTCATTTGACACAGTGGCAGACCTCTCTGGCCAGTCACGTGATGAAAGTCATCCCCACAGATCGCATTCTAACCCCATGGAGGACACCAGTCTCAGACATGACTCTACTGAAAGCAACGTTTTCAGGGATCTGCATAGTAAAGCTGACTGCCAACTGGTTCTGCTTCTCAAGCAGGCCCCCAGCACTGACGCTAGTGCGTCAGTGCGTTAAGTACCTCAAGATATGGACAATTTTTCTGTATTTTTCTCTCTTTGCTCTTTCCCTCTCGCTCTTTTATCTCTCCCTCTCTCTCTTGCTCTTTGTTCTTTCTCTCTCTCTCTCTTTCTCTCTCTCTCTTGCTCGCTGTGACGTGGGTGGCAGGATTTTCAGGGTAATCACATTAGACGTTCACCACAGACTCTTTACACACACACTATGTTGGCTGTAGGTTTGAGCTAAATGTGAGAAATGACACATCATCAGGCTCTATCATATGGCTTTTTACAACTAAATACAACTCCACTACCCAGAAGATCCTATGACCCAGTAAGATGATGCATCAGTTGGGGTTTTACAGTAAATGGTCTGCTTGCTCCAAAATCTCGTTGTGTCTCCTTCCACTCTGAGTCTGTAAAGACTGTAGCTCAGGGTCTGGATGTAAACTCTTGTGCTGATAATTATAAATCTTCTCCACAGTATAATATTACTGGTCACTTGGCTCATTTGATTGATGTCCCCCTGCCCCCCCCCCCCCCCTCCGTCCCCCAAGACGTTTATGCCGATGTGTCATCTTAAAAATTGCATTTTAAATGTTGACTAAGCAATTGGTTCCCAGCAGTCGACATTCACCTCAGGCTTCTGGATGTGGTGGCCTGCTCATTCTCTTAGCCTCTAGGAATAAACACATATTTCTTCTCTAACCCCTTCCTTAGTCAAAACAAAAACACCCAAGTCTTTGTTTCAATGTAATCGTCGCTGTTGGAAAACATTCTGATGAATAAAAACATTTCAAGTCAGAAGGATCTTAGCGTCCACGTGTCTTTGTCATGATGACGCAGGTTCTCTTCATCTGTCACACAAAAGAAGCATAACACAGATGTGGGGAAACAATCTCATTTGATGAATTCTCCCCATTTACTCTTCTGTGGAGACTATTATAATTTGGGTCAGCTACTTAAGTATAAAAGCATGAAAAGGAAACCATGACCTTTTACTACTAAATTTTAAGAAATATACATGCCTATTTTTAGATTAACTGCAGTTCAGTATGCAATTACTTTATGGCTGCATGAGCACCCCCGCGCCTTTCCAGTAATGCCCAGAATTCAGATGCTGCAAATCACATTTGATTACTTCATGCTTTGTTTCACATTTAACAAGGCAGAAAACAACAATATTGCTCTGTTTAAAGGACAAAGTTTTGGAGTTCTTGATTTTCACAATTTTTTGGTGTGTCAAATGCATAGGGATTTCTTTCAGTCCCCAGACTTGAGTTATTGACATCTGGAAACTGGCTCTGATATGTAAATATTCCTTCTACGTTTGGCCCCTGTGAAACCTGAGGTGAATCATGTCTCTCGGGAACACTTATGAAGTATAGTTACTATTTTTATTGTGTCATGGCTTTCTTATGAAAACTTTATTCATGATTTGACTTTTGACAATTCACTATACTGACACGTTTGATTTGATTTTGAATGTTTGCCTACCTCATGTCATTGATTCCAAAGAAACCTAACTGTTAGTCTGGTCATTAAATGGCTGTTGAAATAACAGTTAACACAACATGGAGATATCTGTCTGAAATTGATCACAGCAGCTTCCATTTTATTTAACCTACTTAGCCATGACTGAGTGCTAAGCCCTCAAGGATTTAACATTTCCAACTGTCAAAATGAATTAACCGTCACAAATACAACTTAAATCCCAAACCTTTTTCGTGAGGTGACTCATAACGTGTGCACCCACAAAAGTTTGACAATTACGTTTGGTTTTATGGATTGCATTAATGTAACATGATGGCCATTGGGTTTCATGTTGTCAGCTGTTAGGTGTGTGTGTGTTTGTGTGTGTGTGTTTGTGTGTGCGTATGTGCGCGTGAGAGCGTGAGTGCGTGTGTAGCTTGAAGCAGTAAATCCATAAAACCGTGACCAGGCTAAATACTCAATCTTATCATCACTTCACATCCAGTTATTGTGCAGATTGGCAAAACAAATATCAGCTAAAACTAAAAGAATGTCAACCAACACTCTGACTGACTTATTTCTCTGTCCTGTCCATTGCAAGGTTTTCTGCATTTTATTATCAATGGTTGCCTAGGGACAGTTGATGGAAATAAACCAACTGGCAGAAGAAAATGTGAAGTGTGCCTTATGTCATGATGGCAGGCTGTTGTTGAGTTCCACAATAAATTAAGCCATGTTGAGCAACTCTGGTCCTCAGGGCACAGGGACCTCTGGTTTTCATTATACCTGCCCAATTAGATAGATTATTGGTTTGTTGAAATACCTCATTGAAGGTTGTGTTTTTTCGAGGCTGAGTAAATCCTCTTTGGGCTCAAGCCCAGGATCCATGTTTCTCTTTCAAATAGGGACTTTTAAAGCTCAAATTTGACTTTGTAGATCTCCCATCCACTCTAAGGGATCTGTTGTCAATGAGTTATGGATAATACACAATAAAACATGTTAAATAACTGAATCCACTACCCCACCATTTTCCCAATGAATCAATTAGCTCCATCATTTGCTTCATATAATTCCATTGATTTACTTATGTAAATACAGGGTTGATATACAGAACAGTCACTTAAACACTAATTGCATCCAAAAATAACAAATCTTGGATTCATTTAGCTAATTTAGTTCCAGAAGGATTGTTGGTTAGTCCAAGGCAGTTGTGTGAAGTCACTGGGCTGTTGGCTATGTTGTCTTTAAACAAGAGTGACCGGGGTTCTGTTTACTTTCTCACATTCTGGAATTCCCTTAAATCAAACAGTTTACGTAACTAAAAGAGAGAAATCCACATTAGTCAGAAACAAACATATGCAGACATTTCAGGTCAGGTCAGTTGTCTTGATTGTGCTGTGTTGTAACAGTCAAGTATCTGAGTTGTAACTAGCATTGCTGTAATACTATGCACTGCTGATATTAGTCACATGCAAAGAGAGAGATTGAGAGAGAGAGTGAGTAAAGTGAGTGAGTGTGTGTGTGTGTGTGTGTGTGTGAGAGAGAGAGAGAGAGAGAGAGAGAGAGAGAGAGAAGAGAGAGAGAGAGAGAGAGAGAGAGAGAGAGAGAGAGAGAGAGAGAGAGAGAGAGAGAGAGAGAGAGAGAGAAAGAGAGAGATTAAGAAAGAGCAGTAGAGTGAGAGACAGAGAGACAAAGAGAGAGAGAGAATGTGTGTGTGTGTGTGTGTGTGTGAGAGAGAGAGAGAGAGAGAGAGAGAGAGAGAGAGAGAGAGAGAGAGAGAGAGAGAGAGAGACAGACAGACAGAGAGTCAGAGAGACAGAGAGAGGGAGGGAGAGAGAGAGTGATGAAGAAAGTGTTCTGTCCATCTCTTCATTAACCGAATGACTGAGTTCAGTTGAGTTCTGGGTTCATGAAGTATTTATAAATCTGTATCTAAAGATTGGAGAAAGAGTTTAACAAACACTTCAACATAAAATGATCAGTTGATACACAGCGGTACTAGCAAAGTCGCTCTGGGGCATGAAGGCCAGAGGACGGTGTTTATAGTGAATACAGAAAAATAAAGATAATATACAGCCAATAGGTGTTTGTTATTATAGGCAGGCAGGACACTACATCATAGAACTGTGACTGTCATCAGAACAAAGTAGGTTACCGTAGGAACACGTATATATGAATTGATAATAAGACATAAGATTAGATAGTAATAGCTGATCTACTAATTGTGATTCACATAAGCACATATGTTATAAAAAAAATATCTACAAGAGTAGGAAGAGAGAGAGAGACAGAAAGAGACAGAGAGTGAGTGAGGGAGAGAGTAGGAGAGAGAGACAGAGACACAAAGAGAGAGACAGAGACAGACAAAGAGACAGAGAGTAAGAAAGAGACAGACAGAGCGCCTACTCACTGTAATCAGGCGGGGCCTTTGCTCTGCTATGAGTTACAGGCTAGAATCCTGGCTACCCTCAAATAGCTTCGCAAATAAATGTTTATTCTACATTCTCAGACACTACCTCATGAGCTGTTCAAAGCCCTTGTCCCGAATATAGTAATTTATTCCACAAATATTTGTTGCCACCCTACTGGTAAATAAACAGAACTCTGGCTGTTTGGAGAAAACAGCTGGGGTTTTCTGTACATTATTATTGAGCTTCTTTTTTTTTTAGCTCTTGATGTTTAGAAGTGACAACTGGGCAGTGTATTTCTTGCTTCTTGAAGTTGTGTGAATTAATATAGAACATGGACTGGCATTCTATATGAAAGTTATGTCCAATTTGATCATATACACAATATACACACAAACCCAGTAATCCATAAAGGATCACATTTCGTTTGTCTAAGTAGCTTGCTTCCATTTCTCTTCTTTCATTCTTTTTTTGGGTGCTGTCAAATTATGTTTAATTGGAACTGATTAAATGTAAACATACCAAAAATACAGTAGCAAGCATACATATTTTTGTTATGTATTTCAGGGCCAACATTGCTGAAACTCCCTGACTCTTGCACTTCTGTTCGATATAATAGACCCCATCTTTGTCAGAGGTGAGCTGCAATAATAGTATGTCTAACTAGCAACAGCAGTAAATAATAAGTAGTGCATGACAACTCTTTTGTCATCTTTGATTGACCTTGAAGGAGACTATAATGATCATTAAAAATGCTTCTCACCTCGGGGTTGAATAACAAACTAGAGCGAATCACCTTCAGACTCTCCAACTAATATGAACTAGAACAACAAGCCTGGCCTCCCGGCCAGCTCTGCAGCCGTGAGTATAGGGAATGTGCCATGGCACTCGGCATTGACACTGTCCTCAACCATCCACAGCACATTATAATAGGCTCTTCCTGGAAGCTGCCGAAAACACCCCCTTTTCCTGATTGAGGGCGGAGAGTCCTTTCCATGCAGTCAATCCAGTCATTCTCAATGAGAAATAAAGCATATTCAAAGATTATACCTTAGGTTGGATATATCAAGATTTGTGGTAAGTGAGAGCGTAACGGGAATTATAGCAATGTGTGGAAAGCACCTGCGCCTATTTTTCTCAAACGAAAAATGGGTTGGCAAGGCTTCATTTGTCTTCGCATGCACATTTTTTGAGCTTCAAAATATTTATGGATTTTGTGTTGGATCTACATATTTCAAAAGGCCTACTTGTCGATGCAAGAACAGGAGAACCTTCCAGTAGCCAAGACTTCAGACGTTTCGCGTATAGCGCATTTGGAGCACTTCATATTCATAGAAGTTCTCACCTATAGGCTACATTTGTAGGCTATTACTCATTAAAATCACATTATATATTGTTAAAAACGCGCCGTCCAAATGACCAATAAAAGGAAACCTTTGAACGGAGCGGAGGAGGCGTCAGTAAATGTGTGACATCTATGCAGAGCAGTTTCAGGAACTGTAGAGAAAGGGCGTATGGTAGCCTATTAGTAATCGGCCAAACAGAAAGTCCCACAGTGGAACTGACAGCAGCTAGCGAATTGAGCTCAGTGTATGAGGAAACGCAACCAGAGGCAAGGACGCGAGTATTTCTTAGCATTACTGTCATGTCAGTTTTATATTTAAAGACAGTGAAATATCACACAGAATCAGCTGGATTACTTTAATTTTCCATTGACGTCTGTAAACAGAATTTGTATTTGGACACGCGGATATCGTAGCGAAATCATCTGTGGACAGAGGAAGACAGTCGACCGGCTTCCAGCCTGCGTGGGTAACGTGTCTACGATGGATGGTATTTTATGTCACAATTCGGCGGTCTGACTAATCCGACTCACCGGGGACCGTTGAGTCATTGGATTTTTTCATGGGAAGATTATTTCTCAAACGTTAGTAGGTTAATGTAAACTTGTCATTGACTTGCTATGGGCTTTCCTGTCATCCACGGATCATAAGACTCTTCGCTATTTGTAAGTTGTTTTTCATTATGAATGGAATTAAATAGGCCTAGGTTAAAATAAAATACAATTAATATTTCTGAGATACGGATAGCTTACACCGTTTAACGGAGTCCAACCATTAAGATCATTTGTAGACCTATCAGCGCGTTTTATGTTATTGACTTTGTATTATGGAATAAGTTGTTTCCTCCTCCAAGTACCAAGCTGGATGTGTTGGTACTAAGCTACTTTAAAATTCAGAAGCCTATCTAACAACAGCTTGTTGCTCTGACCAACGAGCTAACGACACTACCACGTATTTATCAATTATATAATAAGTTTGTTTTTGTTTATCGTTTAAACAGGTGATCAATATCAAAAAGGAACATCGCCCCGCAAAAACTCTCAACGGCCTTAAAGTTGACGTCTCTGTGGGAAACGTACAAGAGACTTACACCTGATAATCAGATTATGAAGATTCAGTTTTACTGTTTCAATGACGGGTAAAATGGAAACCCCTTTTTATCACGATGACACTCAAAGTGTTCAAAACTTTGGACATATTCCAGAGTATGAACGCTACCAGGGACACAAGATGCTGAGTAAGAAAAACATGGCGGCACATCATTTCTCAGGTGTCGTCGGGACCCCCTCTGGTCTAAAACTCTTACATGGCCAGCATGGTAGCAATGGCAATATCAATCCCAATAATCTTGGGATTAACAGTAACACAAACAGCTCGCTAATGCCCTCGACAGATATGAACCTACTGAAGCTGGCGTCACCTGACCTTGAGCACCTGATCATACAGTCTAACCAGGGTCTGGTAACAACCAGCCCGGTGCCCAACTCCAGCACCAACCCTTTCATGTACAGGAACCAGGCGACCAACGAACAGGAGGGCTTTGCTGATGGATTCGTCAAGGCCCTGGCTGACCTCCATAAACAGAACCAGCTTGTTGGAGGACCCATGTCGCCTTCCTCCTCCATCCAGTCTCCTTACCAGAGAAACATCATGTCGAGCGGAGAGATGCCCATCTATACAAACTTGGGCAGCTACAACCCTGGTCAGATCACAGTGTCCTCATCGTACCCTGGGAGCCAGATGCCCTATCCCACTGCAGGCCATGGCTCTGGGCACAGTGGACTGGGGCAGGGTGCCCATCCTCACAATAGGGGTCTGGATGCCCCCCAGACTGTCCCAGAGGTACCCCACCCTCCGGGGGACCCCACCAGCTCACCACCCTCCCTCTCCCCCATCGACCTGGAGACCCAGGAGCGGATCAAAGCCGAGAGGAAGAAGCTACGGAACCGCATCGCCGCCTCCAAGTGCCGTAAGAGGAAGCTGGAGAGGATCTCGCGACTGGAGGAGAAAGTCAAGGTGCTGAAGACCCAGAACTCCGACCTGGCTTCCACCGCCGGCATCCTGCGCGAGCAGGTGGCACAGCTCAAACAGAAAGTTATGAATCATGTCACCAATGGTTGCCAGATTACAGTGAGCTCAGCCACTATGGCCAAGAGAGGGGACAGCACCAGCTGCTGAGCAACTCTGGTGAGAACAGTTTTTTTTTTTTACAAAATCTGATCTGCTCTGAGTCCGTGTTTGCAAAGGAACCACGGTGTGGGGAACGAGCGTTTGGATAGTAAGCGAAATATGCCTAGGTAGAGATGGGGACAACCCCACCGTCGTGTCTCGTCTCTGGTCAAAATTCTCGCAACACAGTAAAATTGTTGCGTTTGACTATACACATCCACCTTCACTTGACACCTATTTCTGCTACAGTGTGCTTTTAAAAATGGGATTTCACCCAACAGAGATATATTCATGCTCATCCAGAAGGTAAATCAAAAGGGAAACGTGGTAAGAAGTGGTAAACGGGGAAAGGGGAAAACAAGAATGCGCCCTCAGTAGTATCGAATCAGGTAGAACGAATAAGCGCAGGGCAAAAGGAGTGGGACGTGGGCTGCTTCCTGTTTTACAGGAAGTCAAAGACACCAATACTACAAGGGTATTAAACATTTAGGATGAATCTGCGATGTATGCTTCATCGTAGAATGGGGAGCCTCTTTTTTTGATCACCCTTTCATTGAAGATATTTCATATAGTTCAGCAGACGATGGATGTTGCATCTGGGGTGACCTTTGAACTGCTGTCTGCGATTCCTTTTTTTTTTGGTCAGTGGAGTATGAAATTACCTTACCTTTATTATCGGCTGTACCAAACCGAACAAAGGATGCACAGTTTTACGTGAAGTATACTGTGTATACACGTGCATCAAAGTTACGGCAAATGGAATTTCTTTGGATTTTCAAAAGATTTGTTGAAATAACCCAATGTTGATTAACAACGATATTGGTTGTAATTTGGTGTGTGATAACAGTGTAGTTTTCCCATTTGTTTGAATCATCTTGTGTCAATGATAGCATAATTATGTTTGTTTAGTATTGTACAATGTGTGTATGGGGTAAAAGAAAATCTACTTTTTGATGATAAAGCTTAAAGAGTATTTCAACTCTAAATGTGTACTAAATGACTGTGTTAATGTGAGACTGCAGTTCCTGGTGATAGACTAGTTAAAAGAGACCATACCTTTGTACAATATCATACATGATAGTAATAGATTACTATTGGATGTTATTTAAAGCCAGTGCATTGTTAAAATTATCTTTCATTCAAAGCAAAGACCTTTTGCACTGTATTTACATCTAGTACTTGGAGGATCAGTTTTGACGGATCAAGAACATATGCCATGCGTTAATCTTAAGCATTGATACTGTGTTAACCTTGGAGAACACTGTGTCAGAAAGATACTTTGAGAGAAATTGGTGTTTAAGTTGCTGAATTTAAGGACCTTTGGTATAACAAAAGGGACGCAGCTCAGTAAAGCTAGACTGAAGACGTTAAGGGCTTTTGATCAGTAAAAGAGGAATTAGTCTTACTAAATTTCTGGAGCAATTTATTTATGCAAAATCTATCTTTGATATTTATGTTGCCTGTGTAATGAAAATGCACAGGATGTTTTTAGTGTCTTGTTGACACTTTTGGGAAATATGATATTGCACATAAGTAATAACATTAAATCATGTCTAATATTTATCTGTGGTTTTGACATGGACTGTGTACAGTGTGATGTTTCTGAAAACTATTTGATACTTTATCTTTTTCTTTTTTTATTACTAAATAGTGCAAGCAAATAGAATATGACTGTCCACCCATTATTTGCTATACTTTTAGTTTACTTACCTTGACAAGAAGTGTGATAACGTTGACCAAACAAGACCATTGAAATATACCTATTGTGTTAATTGATGCTTAAACATTCATCAAATCTATACTGTAAGTTATATTACATTTTTGGTGCACTGAATTTATTTTACTAAAAAGACAGTGTCTAAATGGCGGTATACTGTATGTACAACTTTATTCACATCAATTTGGGAACAAATAAAAAATGACAACAGACAGACATTCAAAGCTGTCAAATAGTTGTTTTGGAGTGTCAATGAAATATTTATTTTTGAACTTGAATAAGGCTTTTGATGTCACTAATTATATTTTTGTATAAAATGTATTCAAAGTTCGTAAGTACAAGGATGAATTTGAATAGGCGAAAATAACTTGTTCATGTTATTTCTATATTTCCAGTTTATTTATTACGGTCGATGATGAGGAGCTGTTCGTTATCTTTTTGTGCAAAAGTGTGTTTACTTGGCGACACTACTCTTTGATGGATAAAGTTATTTGTGTCAGTTTCAGTGAAATTGTATTTGAGAGTTTAAGGCTATTTCTTTCTCCCATTTCAATGTCAGATATAAAAAAATCTACCACAAAGTTACATCTAAATTGAAAAACAGTGTATGACTCTTTGATTCCCGACAAACTGCACTCTCCTTCTGGAAACATTGGCGTTTGCCTCTAAGACTGCATTCATTTCAATACCTAATCTTGAAGTGTTTTTACATGGTTTTGAAGGAATGTCTAGCAAACAAGCACTGTCTTTGAGCCACTGTTGGCATCAGTTGAACATTTTATAGTGGGCTTGGCACACAGAGCCTGGTTGAAAATGTAACCCCTTTAACTTGTATTCTTTCCAACATGTGAGAGGTCCCCTTAATCTCTAAACATTCAGCCCTGTAGATCATGCCAAAGATAAAGGATAGTTATTTATACCTATAGACTAGGTTATAGGTATAGTAGTGTGTATGTCATTGGACTTGAAGCACCCGCTCTGCATTAGATGGGGGCATGTTGAAGAATTGACATATTTACAGTTCTGTGAATATCCATTCATTACCTATTAATGAGTTGGTAATGGTGAGGTCTACAGGATAACCTGCATAGCTCTTGTCAAATTTCATCCAATCAACGATTTCATATCTGCTTCTGTAAGAACACAGCCACATAGTGTGTGCGCGGAAGAAAATGACCAACAGGGCGACTTGCCTTGGTTTATATAACTGTTTTCACTGATTGTTCGGGTTTACAATATGCTGTAAGTGTTCATCGTTTCCTTGAATGTTTTTTTAATCTAAAATAAAAGGTTTCTGAAAACATGTTTTAACTTGTGTCATCAAGGGGTTTCAGTGACATCTTAAAATCTATTAAAGAGGTCTGCATTATGACGCAAAGTTAACCAACTGATGTATTTGCTGTTATCTTAATTTTGTTAAACATTAGACTAATACAATTACTAAGATTAGCAGATTAGCATGTCGTCTTCTTGGAATGAGGGTGAGGTAATCTGTGAATCCCCATTACATGTGGAGGGTGTTAGTATATAGTTTGAAGTTGTTATGTGAGAAGTGTACAGGCAAAAATAATTGCACAAAGGTAAACTGCACAAAGCCATCCTTGATGTCATCTGTAACTGTAACAAGAGCGAGTATGTAACATTCAAAGACATCTCGTACTGTATGTTTTATCAGAGCTCCTTACTGGTAAAGAAAACACGTATAAGGGGGAACTGAAACTGCTTTTGCACCAGGGTGATGCATGGTAGCATGCATGCCAAACATCTTATCCCTTTACAGTAGAGAGATAAATAATAGAGAAAGTAGAATCCTGTTAGGAGACTGGTGTGGACACTGTTTTGTTCTAAGGGCTTCATGAAGGCTTACAATTCTCAAGAGGCCAGGCTTCTTCATATCAAGTGTTGTTCCAAACCACCTGTTCTACACCAGACGAATGCCACCTCAAGGCAAGGCTAACCTTTCAGAATATACTTTTGGCTATTCTTATGTAATATGGGTATTTTGTTATGCTGAAATAAAACATTTTATGTCCCCATTTCACTATGCTCCACACTGCCCTCTACAGCCTGCAGCCGTGTCTGAAAGGGTTTCCTATAAAACGGCCCCTGGTTTCTAGTAAAACACATGGAATGGCCTTGGGTCATTCTGAAACAAAACATCACTATCTATTGTTTCTATCCCTAGACAGGGGTACCGAGGAGAAATCCACTGTGTGAGAGAGTACAGTATGCATACAATGACTCAAACCAAGCTGTCTTTGAAGAAGTAGAAGAACAAGACATTTTGAAAAATGGCTTTGTCTGTCAGTGTAAATGAAACCGATGGGTGTATGACCCTTGTAATATGCTGACAGTTACCACTCTGTTAAACATTATCAAGTACCTCTCTTCAATATAGGTAAACCATCAGGGAAATATAGTAGGATATTGTGTTTGTTGAACAGTAGAATATTAGATCAGGGCCTGAACATAATCCTCAGAATGATCATTGTTTGCTTGTATTTTCTTGCACATAACCAGCTGTGTATGGATAGAGTTTAGTAACTGTGGATGTGTTGGGGGGGGGGGGGGTGGTTGTCTACATTGCCTGCTTGGGGTGATCTGCTCTAGTCTACTTCTCAGAAGTGTAGTGGCTCGCCCTTATGAGGCTGTGAGTAATTCCCTGCCTCCACCCACATTCACTTCCCACACAGTCATGGAAGACTGGATTTCCTGGTCGAAGATGGCCCTCCATCTTGTCTTTTCCGCCCAGGACTGGGGAAATGGAGACAGTACAAAATCAGTGTACTACTTCTTTCTTTTTTTTTTTTACCACACAGGCCTTTAGAAACTGCTGTTATTTCCCCAGTATTAGTTAAGTATTCTTAAACCCAGGTTCACATTAGCATGGTAATTCATTTAGCCTTGCATCACATTCCCCCTCTTAACCATGAGTCATCTGCAGTGGTATCGCTTCATAATTAATCAGTAAAATAGGGGGCACCTTTTCTTTAGGCTATACAGGAAGTGTGACACGTTGGGTTTTCCTTGGTTTTTACAGTGACTTGTTATTATGCTCCCTTGAAAAGGAAAGCAAGAGAAAGAGAGATGGGGGGAGAGAGAGAGAGAGAGAGAGAGAGAGAGAGAGAGAGAGAATAGATCAATAATGTGTGTTTGCTTTGGGCGGGATAGAGTGTGCTTTAAAGGTTGCAGCACACCGTTAATAGTAACTCAAAAGGTGGAGCACCAACAATCTTTTTAACCCACATGATCCACGAGAGAATAACACGCATTAATAATTCTTAAAGTATAGCATAATAATGTAGGCTACATACACCTGGATTGCCTAGCAACAGATGTTTAGAGGTACAAAAGGTCACATTCATAAGATTCTTTCTGTGAATAATTTCACTGAAGTGATTATTTTGTCCATACAGATCAAAGGTAACACAACTGTTAACAAAATAATTTAAACAATAGTTGATTTGTTATGTGTGCATAATGATGTGCACAAATATACTGAAATCTGAGATAGGTTTTGCAAGTTGCATTGTTTGTCATTTTGCATAATAATTGTGCTCTCCTAGGAGATTTGACACTTGTAACTAAAAGTATCTTGAATTATGGCTCTTGTATATTCCTTTCCAACAGTTGTGCCATGTGCAGCTTTAAGAACTCTGTATACTGACACCCTACTTTACGTTCCACCCACTTTGCCCCGGGTGCTGAAATAGTAGTGGCATTGCGAGTCACAGAAAACCCAGAACAGTTCCCCCACACATTCACTTTGGGACAGAGCCATAGAGACTCATGATCTAATGTGAACAGAGCAATGCATTCTGGGAGCTCAGAAGTAGCTGGCATGATGAGTTGGTTCAGACAGTGATCATTCACAATGTCAAACTGTGGATGTCACTGCCAATTATTACACATTTTACTTGACACCTTGTTAGGTTTCCATAGCTGTTACATAGAGACACATGCAAGCATGTCTTCTCTTAAATAAATAGAGGGTGAAAGCACTGGAAAGAGAATGGCTACGTTTTGCCAGTCAGATTTTTTAATGTAATGTCCTTGAGAAGGCACTAATAGTAAAGATGATGGTCAATTTGTATATTTCTTTTTACAGACTACAATGAAAAGCAACATTGTTCATCTTAAAGGCTGCATCTTATCCTGGCTTGATGTTATTCATAAATACATGGTTTCATATACGGCATTCAATGTCCAATATTTCACAGCATCAGAACATGACGTGAGGTCAGGGGTCGCTGGAGGGGAAACGGGATAGTAAAAGATACGTCGGTATTTTCTCCAGAGACCCCTTGACACTTAAACCTCAAAACCTTTGTAATTGTGAATAAATGATTTTCATATGGTGAAAATGAGCTGTAAAGTAGAGTTCAGCTCTTTGCACTTTAGTTTCTTTATTGATTTTGAAAGCGATAGCTTCATGCATGGTTCATGTAAGCTGTTTTGAAATGGAAAGAGCCAGGCTATAACCATAAACCTTAGAAATAGCCTATGTCATGCAGCTAACATGCTAACTGGTGGAATAAGAAATGCCATTTGTTTAATTTCATTGAAACAACATAGAAGGTGAACTACTTAATTACTTACTTAATAACATAAGTAAAGTCTATCTTATCACTGATGTAATAATCCCATTATCCCAAGCACCTCTTCGTCTACCACTAGAAATTGGTCTGATACACTTAGAACTCAAAGATGAACTGTAGAATGAATATGTAGCAAAGAGAGTAAAGTATGAATGTTTTTACAGGGACAATACATCATTAAATAAAGGCAAATAAATAGCTTTGTTCAAAGTCAAGGAAACTTCATAAAAATACTGTACATCCATTGTTCTAGTAATGAGGTCTTGGTCCGATTCAATCTAAACACATTACTAAAGAAATAGCAGCCTCAAACTGTATGTTTAAGGTTTAAACCTAAATGATATAAAGTTTGGAGAGACTTCGCTGTCTTCACAAGTTCAGTGACGATTCTTATTTGTTTTAACAGAAGTAATTAAATTAGGACTGGACCAGCTGTGTCACAGGAGCGTCAGTTTTCTTTTAATGATGGGCAAGCTGGTTTCAATGCTAGCTTAGGCCTGTAAAAAGTTCAGCCAAATATTTTCCCGGTTTCCAAGGGGAACCTTGACATGATAGAGCACTACACTGAGCTCTGGGCTTGGGTGACTTTCTGATACAACTTCAACAATTAACTCCAAAACACCAACAATTCATGGCCATTGTCCTGAAATTTGACGTCAATATATTAAGTAACCAGGAGGACTTTTTTTTAACTAAATCCTGTAAAACTCAAGTCATGAAAACTTGCCAAATTCAATCATTCAGACATTGTCTTTGACTTTTTGTGTTTACATTACTATTGACTATTCTCTGTTGTGGTTTTCAACACTACAACCATTCAAATGACTTCTTGGCTCGGCCCCTGTGTTGTTCCAGCACGTCCCCCTACACCCACACATCAATTGTGACATCACTGGGAGATTATTTGGCGAGAAGGCGGCTTGCTCCGCCAATGCCTCTGCAATGTGTAATGGAATAAGTCGTCCTTGCGCTGGCCACAGCAGGCAAAAACACATCTGAAAGCTGTTATCAGCTGCTATGACATCAGCTTCCCTTGGCCAGGGCTCTTCTGAGCTCATGGTCTCAGTCCAGCCTGTGAGCAAATGACTGATCACAGACTGGAGCCACACGTTCTCATGCCTCGATGTCCCCTACTGGGGGATGGAGGGGAGAAATATCTCCTCCATGCAGCTTCAGGAGAACAAGCCAAAGCACACCTCTATATTCCCTCGTGAAGGGAGTGTTGTTAATGACCTAATTTACTTTGGTCCTGCCACCACATGTCTCTTTTAATTATACATTAACAGACGGTTTCGCTGTAAAAGCACCACATGTAAGCTTCAGTAAATGCAATGGATGTTTTCAGGCACTTTAAAAAATATAAAATAATCAGGAGTACAGCATTGGCTTGTAATGTTCATACCCAAATGACTGACAAATTGACCATTTAAACTGGTATGGACATTGCACCAGTTTTTATGAGACATTTGTTGTGATTTATCACAAAGACTAGCAACTATATGTAATTCACAAACATGGTCTTTAGGATGAAAAATGCACTGGTCAACACTGGTCAGGTCTGCAAATTATAACCTTGTAAGTGCTTCAACAATCCTTTAACAAACATCTACCACCATAATTACAACTTGTATCCAACAATTACAAACCTAACTCCCAAGGTAACTCCCATGGTAGATAAAAAAAAACAAGTTCTCATGCTACTGTACTGTGTTTACCATTTTATCAGGTGGAGTCTGCTTGATAGTTATCCAAACTAGGTCATTTTGTACAACCACAATTAGTAATTTCCTGCTGTCGTACTGTCACCACCTACTAGGATCCATCCAATGAATGGATAAACAGCCTTTGCGAAGCATCAACTTGGATCACTGGTTGCTCACAACAGCTGCATACTTAGCAGCAGTTGTGTGGGAAGGGCACATGGTCAACAATCACACAGTGTACATAATAAGCAGGGAGAAATGCCATCAGCTATCAGTAGGTTAGGGCGAGCTTGAAATCTGGTGAACTGCAAAAAACGAGAGCGTGTAGACAGAAATAAAAAAGAATATCACACGCAGTTGAACTGCAGGAGGAGAAATCTCTGGAATAAGATTTTTTTTGTTTACATCTTGAAGTGTTTGCCTAGGGGGGCCTTGAGTGTTGGTAAATAATCAAATTAAAGAGTTTTTACAGTTAAAGCATTGCCAGTTTAAATCCACTGAAAATAACACAAATGCACATAATAAGCATCAATGCGAGAGAAATACTAATTATGCATTTCTACTTTTTTGAAACTCCATTTTAGTCTTGCTGCCACCAGTAGATGTGGTGCTGTTTGATGTCAAATGCGTATACTGTTGATTGTGTAGATTCAGCCACCAAGAGTCCTGATTGGTTTATTTCAGTTAATAGAAAAGATAAACCCTCCAAATGAATACAAAATGTTGTATCTTCTATGTTGACTTACCTTTATAAAAAACAAACACCCTCTCTTTCACTACAAAACATGTATTTTATGGAACCAGGATTTTATCAATTTTAGTTGAGAAATGCCCCACATATGCGTCAATTCCTCTGTTAGACTTCACACCCAAGGAGTACGGTTATGGGAGTGTGTGTTCTTTCATACACGCCCTTAGATAAGTCTTGCAACAATTGAGGAGGCTGCCACAGGCCATTCTATTCCTGAAATATTTGTGCAAACCATTTCTTTGTCTAACAGCTCACACCTTGGGTGGGGTGAAATGCTACACAATTGCAGCTATTTCAGTGTGCAAGGCAGCAACTTGCCTTTAGGGTAAGTTCAATAAATGATGAATGGCGTTGTTTTAAGTGATCAGAATGACGTTTGAGCCCCGACCAGAATCCTGAGGTATAACAAGAACGGACCTGGGAGATTTTACCTTGATAAAGTGGCCTATTGTGTCCAGAAGACTTCTCTAGAAATTGTTATGTGACTGCAAAGCACAAGTGCTTGTGAGTCTGGTCTCTGACAGCATAGGTGCTGTTTGAGGGTTTTATCTCAACTAATTCCTGATGTAGGTGGGTATTACAGTAATTACATGTCAATAGAGACATGCAAATTAATGTGCAAAAAAAACCACATAAATAGCCTTGGAGTTAAGCTTCTCTGTTCCTCTAGGTAATTTGAAATTACATGGATTTGGGCCTTAAGTATTTATAGTTCAGATTAAAATGTTCCCTTGGAAAAGCAGTCAGATTTTCTGTTTAGATAGTTACGAAACCATTTACTTATTGAGAAATGTCTGTTGCTGACATTGTACAAGTGTTTTATTCGTGGTTATGTTTCCGGACCTTTTCATATGGGCCAATGAAGCTTGATCATCATTTCAATAGTGAAATATAGCCATTTGGTTTCAGGCAAAACATTAAATTTGTTTCGATGGTGATTAAAAAATGACAACCTGAGAGAACTGACTAAGCCTGTACAATCTTAATGAATATGATGCAGGATTCTGATTTAATGTAATCCTCCACACAATATTTGTCAGAGATCCTCCTGGAGTTTGAAGTATGGTGTTATATCACCGCCCAGTGGACAAATGATACAGTATGCTGTTAAGACTAAATAACACTTTGTCTTTCGTTTCTTACTAAACTAAAATGTTATTCCACGAGCAGAACCCATATTCTTAACGTGATATCCATAACCAATACATTGTGTACATTCATCAAGACACGAACACTTTTATTGTGTTGAAATGTTGTTTAATTTTGTCATTTAAACGCATATACTGTCTTATATTCTGTCTTATTTATATATATTCCATTATGGTACGTCTTATTGTTATAGCTGTACCTGACAATGTGTTTAGTCTCTTTAATCTCTAATGTGTTTAGATTACACGAATTATAGGCCTACTTGAGTAAAACGCATCCATCATTACACCTGATAACGTTCCCATTATTCTGATTTCTGATTGATCAAATGAAAAGGATATCAGCAAATCAGATTGCGGAAATATGATCATGTGATTAACTCCGAACCAACCGGCTTCCTCCCAACTGCAGCCATAGCAGAATTTGGAAGGAAGGGACCTCGCCAAGAAGGACAATTAGTTAGCTAGCTAGCTAGCTATACTGAGAACGTGAAAACAAGAAGGGACACGCCACTAAAGTTGTCAATTTTGTCAGCGACTCGCGATTGTAGCAATGGTCCAGTCCTGCTCTGCATATGGGTGTAAAAATAGATATCACAAAGATAAAAACATTTCATTTCACAAGTAAGTTAATTTGCTAGTTTCCGATCAGCTATGAGGGAAAAGTCAGCTGGCAATTGCATGCGTACAATGCTACTTGCTTTGGCTTGTGATGTATAGCTAGCTCTAGCCAGCCAGCTAATGGTAACACAGCTCGTTGACATAAGAGTTAAATTGCATAGAAATTACGGTGAAGGTTGAATATGATACAACAGTTTCCTACCTAGCTGTTTTCTGTTCATGATTCGTATCTTATATTTTACATAATTTATTGTGTGGAGTTTGTTTCTTAGAGGCTTTCGTTTTATTTATTGAAGGTTTCCTCTAGCTCGACCAGACGTCTGTGGAAAATGGATTGCAGCAATGAGAAGAAACAACTTCAAACCGACAAAATACAGCAATATCTGTTCTCAGCACTTCACCAAAGACTGCTTCAAACGAGAGTGCAACAACAGAGTTTTGAAAGAAAATGCAGTGCCTTCACTCTTTTGTTTAAGTAAATTACAAATCAAGGTAATTGACATAGTGAGCTGAGAAGGTGAAGAGTTTTGACAGATTTGACAGAAAATATTTAACTTGACCCATGTCCCTCCATGTATTCTCTCATAGTCAGAATCCCTGGAGGACTCATTCACACCTGAGATGGACTTCCATCTGACCCTCCCTCTCTCAGACTCGGAAGAGACCCAGGTTCTGGAGCCTCAGGGGCTGCAACCAGAGGAGACCGACGCTGCTGTGCCCCAGTTGAAGAACCCTGATCTGCCCCACAGCATGTCGGTCACCTGCGACCACAACTACACAGTGGAGGACTCTGTCCAGCAGAAGAAACGCATCGAGCAGCTGGAGGAACAGCTGGACAAATTGAGGAAGAAGCTTAAAACTTCTCAACAGAAGTGCCGTCGTCAAGAGCGTCAGTTGAAGAGACTCAAAGCTGTGGGAGAGTTCCAGAGAGCGAAGAGGGACTTGACACTGGGAGAGGGCTATGTGATCTTACCCAAGCAGCTGTACGACGTTCTAAAAGGAATTGACTCTATCGATGGCCTGTGATTGGAAGAGCTCCAATCTACCCTCTAAACAGAGATGTTTGTTGTGTAGAATGCAATTCGTGTTTTTTTGTTGTTGTTGTTTTGTTTTTTTATGGGTGTAAACCTCAGGTGAGAGCCCACTACTGTATTTATACACAAGGCATGGGTTCACGATAGCCTTTCGGCTTCCTCCCCAATTGATTGCAATACAGTCCAATTTGATACAGTACCACATGATGCAAGCAAACGAAAAGAAACTTTTGCCTTTGTACATTTCCACTTAAAATAA
The DNA here is from genome assembly GCF_038355195.1 of Osmerus mordax. Lineage (NCBI taxonomy): Eukaryota > Metazoa > Chordata > Actinopteri > Osmeriformes > Osmeridae > Osmerus > Osmerus mordax. The sequence goes on along the minus strand of NC_090069.1, from coordinate 4,965,238 downwards.
TTTCACTTCCCTCAGTTTGATTTATGCCTCATTGACGAGTGACTTGTTGCCTTGTGACTCATTGCATCATTACACCCCAGTGAGTTCATAGGTTTTCTCTTTTCACAATGTTGCTCAGTCAGAAGGGATGTGTTCTATAGCTCAGCATTTAGGGAAAACGGTATGCAACTGTATAGTACTGTATAGTAACTATATACTTGACAAAGTTATCAGGTTTGCAATTGGCTCGCACTTTCTATGAATTCACCAACACTACAGTCAAACTCCTCTCGCAAAGCTGGATGTCTCGGACACCATATTTGTGAAAAACCTATTTAGCTCTGCTGCTGTTCTTGGTACTTGGTACACTCCTTATAATGACAAATATAGTACTGGAATTGTAGCAAATCACTGGTAGTATATATGGTTTACCCATTATTTTGTCTACTTGTAAAGGATTTACAAACCTAGCACTAATTGAACTCTGAAGCTGAATATTTAATCTTGAGAAGGCTATTGGCATAAAATAAGGGATTTGATCCCAGTTGAACACAGTGCACTAGTTTTATGTGTTGTAAATCAAAGGAAGTTTGGGGGCTTTAACTGAATTATGTTGCAGAAGCCTGAGTTGTGTTAATGACATCTTCCTCCAGATCAACACATTTGGAAAATAATTGAACTGGTGGTCAGTCAGTTTAGTCACTCGTTTGCAGTCCAGTTTATAGGTGGGTGGTGGAGCATGGATACCTTTTGAAGAAAGTTTCAAAGGGCTGTTGGATTAGGATATATTTCAAAGCCATATTCAAAAAGGGAAATCGACCTGGAACTAATTGGTTTGTTTTTCAAACGCAGTTGCCTTATGTTCCCATGATGCAATCCCTTATTGCCTATCAAATAAAAATTGGATTGGTTTGAAAGTATGATGAATGAATGCTACCTAGTATCCTGACCAAGTTGCAACTTGATGTTTTTAACACCATTATCTGCAACAGTTGATTTGTGCAATTATGTTTATCTTGCTCACGCTGCCCTCAACCTACATGATGTATCAATTTTCTTCAATAAAGGTATACATCTGTAGAACGACTGCAAAATGTATGCTAATTTGAACGATATACAATTGTCAGTCCAAGTTTTCCCAGTGTCCTCAAAGGCTTCTGAAGTCATGCAGTTGACAAGTTTTTCAACTAGATGGCGTTGTTGTGTATAGACTAGACCACTTTGTGGCCCTAAGGGTTTTACCATAGTGAATAGATCCATAATAAAAAATGTTCAGTTCCTGTTGCATGTATACAGACGAAAGAGGATCTGCTTTCTTGTGAAACGGTAAACTGCTACTACAAATCTAGGATAACTTCCAAATAAGACGGAGGCTCTTCTATTAGTTCATGACATCTGGTTTTGGCTTGCATTGTAGATCTACCCTAGATCAGCGGATTTCGGGAATTTTGTATCAGGAAACCTAGTTCAAAACTGGAAGCGGGCACATTGATGAATGTAGAGAAACTCACGGATTATCGAGGTAAGTGAGATAGCCTATCCTACAGTGTGAAAGGGAAGTTTTTCAGTTGTAAATGTTGACTGTCTACCACATGCGTTCCTATGGCTTTTGAGCCAAAGTTTCAGTCCTTAATCATTTTCGTTAATCTAATGTTGTTTTTTCAGATCAGTTTGGCAAAACTGACTGTAAAAACAATTTATTTCGTGATAATTGATTTTGTTTCGCAATCATTGTCTTTCATCCTTTTCAGGATTAATAGCGCACATGTTCCACAGTGTCGGAAGGCTAGACGGTATATATTTTTTTTTTATGGTAGTAGGTGTAGCAGGACGGAATTGACAGGGTGGTGATATCTGTTCGGTGTATAGTTTAACACAGAAAATTAGATTTTGGGAAATGTAAATGAGTATTTTGAGATTGTTGATTGAATAGGGTGAAAGAGAGTAGCCAAAAAGCTATTGTAGGGAGCCAGATTTCACTCGGACCAACTTTTTGTAGGATACTCTCTGCCAGAAGCAGCTCCCAAAATCTACGCCCGTCGTCTGTCAAAATGTTTTCTGATAAACTTGGGGTTCTCTCTGTGTGCTGTTGTTTTATCTCTTCGGGATTTTGGAAATCCAAATTGACTGTGTAGGTAATTGCCGTGGACACTAGACCAGCCCTGGATGTTGCGGGAAATTGATGTATTTCCCTCTCAACATGACTTTGTTGGCTCACAGGGGTGACTAGAACTCATCTAGTCCTAGCAAACGTAATGAGGTCAGGGGGCTTTCACGGTTTCTCTAACATGCTTCCTCGTGCTATTTCATTCAGCCTGTCTCTGCCCAAACACCTCATACTGTTTTGAGTAGGCCTATCTAAAGTGTACAAATGTAGATGGGGCCTACAGCAATCTTGCCTCGCATCATCGTGATGCACAATAATTCAATGCACCCACACTAGATGCAAATATTGCATCCATTCCATTGCATTCCATTCATTATTCACAGTCAGTGACGCAAGTAAAACTTCCTTAAATTAGAAAACTTGGCCACACCCTCAGAAAAGCTGGAACCTGGCAGTGAACTCACCTAGGGAAGGTGAAACGGAAGGGAAAGCACCCAGCTTCACCCAGAGCCCCACAAGGCATGTGAAACCTTCAGAAACGAAAGGTTCGATTTAGAAGACAATGTTGAAAGATTAAAGGCTGTCCTAAGAATATTTTATACACTAGGCTACTTGAACCTGCAGTTGTCTCCCTTCTTCAATTTAATATCCCAATGGAAGTTAATTGTTCAAGAAAACCAGCTTTTTCAAGCTGTCGGAATGAAAATGGATTTGTGTCTGCACTGCATAACTATGGTGCTTCACTTCATTGTGAATCACAGATTACCAAGTTAAACATTGACTAGTCTGACTGTGGGCTTAGTGTGAAATAGCTCATGAAAGCTTATATTGTATGTAGGGCATTCTGTCACCTCTGGTAGACAGGTGGAGGGTTATTTTGTAGTATATCAATGGCATTTCAAGTCACCCTTAAATTGACACCAATCTCATACAACTGTAGAAAAACAAGGTTGTTTTATCAATATTGTATACATCAATACTGTACACTGTTCAGGGCTTTATAAAGCTACATGAACAATCAAGGTTTGTTGATAACTTAAAAGTAACAGTAATGTTCCTCTGATGCTATTGCATTTTCTGTTTCCACGCCTATGTTTTGAATGCAAAAATGAAAATGTCCTGTTGCAACTAATGCTGAGCCATTGCTCTTGTGCTGTGTTAGCGACCTGCGCAATTAGTGTCACAGACAACAAAATCCTAAAACAGACTCAAACCAAGCATCATGCACTCTGGGTCCCTCTCCAACAGTATGCATTCACGTTAATCCTCAGAGCCCTGATGTGTGATACATGGCTGTTTTAAGAGGCATATGGTGGCTCATTCTGTCTGAGTTCTACTCCAAGCTTTGGTGTTCTTCCATTCCTATAGGAATGAGTGGAAATGGTTTTTTGGCAGGTTTAAGGCAGCATTAACCGGAGAAGGCTTTTATCTTTGCGTCCAGATGTCACTCCAAGCCAGCTGTTGACCCTCTGATGGATTAGTGTAATCTGGCACAGCAGGGCGGGTGATCCTCCTCACATGGGTGCCCCGCTATGCATGGGTGTCCTTCCCGACCCTACTCTGTGGAGTAGTGGTGGCACCATGCCGTTCACGGTCTCCCCTGGTACCCGCCACGCAACCTGGGGTCGGAGAAGGGCGAGGTGCCCTAGCTAGATGGGGGTGGATGCTCGTGTTGATGAAGATTGGGCCCCTGTCTAAGCGGTGCCATGAGAAGGGTGGGATCTGGGGTGACTCGGTAGCACAGTCCACACACAGTACCATGTGGAAGAGAACCTGTCCTGTGTGATCCCAAGGAACTCGGAACAAACGTGGCTCATACAGAGCCAGGGTTGTCACGACCACCGTCCAATCCTTGCAGCCTCGACCCCCCCCCCCCCTTCCCCCGGGCTGTGCCCTCCCTGGAATGTTTATGACTTTTCTTTACAACCACAGAGATGGCTGCCAGTGGTCCTTTTGAAGACATGACTAGGCAGAGGTTGAAAGGGTTATGCGTTCTGGTGGAATGTGAGGATAGTCATGGCTCATCGGTTCTTTGTGGAAGGGTCTAGTTGGTTGTTTAGAACGTTGGGAAATATCCAGGATCAATGGCTGATTGAGATGGCGCACCAACCAATCCTAGCCTGCCAGAGAGAGAGAAGAGAAATAGGAGTTGGCTAATCTACCTGCTTCGTCCTTGGCCCAGTAAAGACTCACATTGACTCACTGTGAACACGTATCTACCTCTTATCGGGAGCCATCTTTTCATCTCTGACTCTGGGAGTGTTTCACACTATGTATGCTCTTTAAAAAATATATATTATTATTTCATGAATGAGCATCACTACCAAGTTTACAAGCTATGATTCCAGCTGTAAGTGCAAATGGTTTAGAACTTCCTGATAACGTTGGCATGGATTGCATGTATACTGTACAATGTAGCCTACTTCATTAGGTCTTTACCATGACAAGGAAAGGCAGACATCTAGGCCTAGACGAAGAAGGCTCGAAGGACTTGGGTAAACAACCAAACGTTTCGACCCAAACGAATCACGACTTTCATTCCGTCCTCATTTTTACGTCTGACAACGTATCGCAGGCTCGCATTTGGAATTTTGAACCCGGTAAATGTTTCATGATCCTGTGTTCCGTCTATTTAAAGAGCCGAAACTGAACAAGGGAGATCTGTGCGTGGGGATATCAGTTTTGTAAGGATGGGAGAAGGAGGGGTCGGAAGAGGCCTCTTTAAACCTATAAGAGCATCACTCCCCAGTCCCACTGGAGGCATGAAAGATTTATAGGACTCCTCTACAGAAGGCCCTCCCAGCAGTCAACTCAAATGTTTCCTTTTTTTTATGACACGAGACATTCTTCTCCCTTGGCAAGCCTTTTGAATGAACGTTCAACTTCCTTTTCTCGCCAGTCACAGATCCATGTCCAATCCAACATCAGCATCATTGGTGGTCACATGTGAATTTCACCGGGGGGGAGGGGGGGGGGGGCAATGTTGAAGAAAGGAAACTTTGTGAATGAAGTTTGTTTTGTGCACTAAAAGGCATCCATGTTTGTGGTGGAGTGAGTCACTGCTGGAGTCTAGCCCTGGTTGTTAGGACAGTGTGATGAACACAGAAGATATAGTGAACTAGCCAGTCGGCATTGTATAAGTAAAACGCACAAGGGAATTCATTGTTTGTCCTAAGTTTAACCAGGAACTTGTCTGGGTTAAGGAAATGTTGTCTTTCAGGTCATTCAGGATCTGTGTAAGTTGGGGAAATGAGTAAACGGTGATCATCTTGAGAGGTTTTGTGGTCTACTGTTTAAAGACCGAAAGCTAATTTGGGGAGCAAGGACCATAGGGTTAGAATGGCATGTTACGTGATTTGTGACTGCATCCTTTTTCAACCCTTTACTTAGTTAACAGGGTTTCCATAAGAGCAAACGAGAGTGACCTGCCGCGCCAATACGTTTCAATTAGGCTCCAGACTCATCTAAACACAGAATATATTGACCATGTATGTCATCGCCCCGTCTTCCGTCGACGTATGACCTCCTGAACTAGGAAGAGGAGGCCGTAAATCTCTGTCCTGTATGTTGTAAAAAATGTCCGAGCTACAAACGGATGAAGGGTCCCTCCTGGTGTTTGTGCAGACCCCAGACCAGTTCAGGTGTTGATTTCCTGTAAAGAGTCGAGACTTGGGGGAAGACTTAACACATGCGCACACACACACATGAAGGAGGGAAAGACAAAGAGAGGCAAGGGTCGTTTTCGGGCCAGAGTAAAGCAATCGTAGAAGTAAACTAAATAGACTTGTCAACAGGGTTCAGATCTGGTCAGACAGCATTCTCATCTGCGGGCCCCACTTATGTGGCGCGTCGGGGCTACATTTGCATTCATGGTACACCACACTTGAGGAAGTTGCAATTGAAATGTTTTGTATTGCACTAATTACACTTTCTATCACAGAGCCTCTGGCTTTTGAGCGTGAATGCAGTGTTGACAGGCCTGACGGCCTCTCTTTTGCACTGACATCATGCTAGAATCATCCATTGTGCCGGGTTTGGACGAGTGGGAACAGGATCTGGTCATAGATATCAGCCGAGGGAAACCCTAGATTTACCATTTTGCGCACAGTGCACTTCTGTTTTGTAGATCGTAACACAGTGCCTGTTTTGTAGGCTGTCAGAAGGGGAAAGAGATGGTTCTGCCCAAGCTTTTGACTTTGTATTGCGAAAACGATTCGATCCAAATCATAATGATTCAGCATGAAAGTAAAGGAGCTACTCACTTCGCAAAAGTATCTTGTCTGAACTTGATCACTTTTTTAACAGTTTGAATGCAAGGGGACTCTGTGGAAACCCCCCTTTTTGTGTTCCTACAGGCCATAGAATCAGATATGTGGATTAGAGCAATAGATTATACCCTCACTTCCTGAGAAAACCACATGCTTTCTGAAAACTCTCCTTTTGTTTTCTCCATAGGAGAATGTCCTAGGGCCACCATCACGCCAACACTGACAACCGCAGCCTCATCTCCTGCTCCCTGTGACAGCCTCATCCCACAGGGACTATTGGTACCTGCCGGTCCTCCCTGGGGTCCTCACGGCCTGCAAACAAGCCCCACTTGTTCCCCAGCCCTCCCGCCTTCCTCCTCCTCCCTTTACCCCAGCCCCAACTCCCCGTCGACATGTCCATCGCCCTGAAGCAGGTCTTCAACAAGGACAAGACCTTCCGGCCCAAGCGCAAGTTCGAGCCGGGGACGCAGCGCTTCGAGCTGCACAAGAAGGCCCAGGCGTCCCTGAGCTCCGGCGTGGACCTGCGCGCCTCTGTGCAGCTCCCCCACGGCGAGGACCTCAACGACTGGGTGGCCGTGCACGTGGTGGACTTCTTCAACCGCATCAACCTCATCTACGGGACCGTGTGCGAGTTCTGCACGGAGGAGAGCTGCCCCGTCATGTCCGGGGGCCCGAGGTATGAGTACCGCTGGCAGGACGACCGCAAGTTCAAGAAGCCCACGGCCCTCCCGGCCCCCAAGTATATGAACTTGCTGATGGACTGGATCGAGGTCCAGATTAATAACGAAGACATCTTCCCCACCAGCATAGGTGAGTCAACCAGAGAGCTGAAACCCCCAAACAATGCTCCAAGACGTATTACCATGACGACTTTGTCCACCAGCCATGACGCCGCAGTGACGACATCATCGGTTGTTTTTAGACAGCTATAACGTCGTTGTGTATGCAGTCAAAGCTACCCTCAGATTAGAAAAGCCTTGATTTAAGATACAATTCCAGTAAATGGAACCATACTCCCTGGCTTTCAGCATTCCGTGGCTTAGCCAGGAACACCTTCGTGTTGCTCAGGAAGGTTCCCCACGCTCACTGCTGCCATCAGAAGGCAGGTGGACCAGACTTAAAGACCAAGCTAATTGGAAAACCTCTCACAACTCCTGTCAACTGACCTGTCTGTTAATCTCTCAGTTTTATGTACGCAGGGTGGCGTGATAAGCAGCACATAGGAGTCACAAGATGACCTTTCAACCTCAGTCCAAACTGAGGGCATGGTGTCAAACAGGGACTAGGAATATAATGACAATAATAATGAAAATAATATCGACAAGCAACGACAGCCTATTTGGATTTGAGTGGCAACTGGGTAACTTAGCCCAGATTGTCAGCACGTTGTATAAACGGTTAATTCGATGTTAGTGCGATGCGGCCCATAACACCCATTTCTTAAGCAACAGGCTGAGAAGCGGCGTTGTGGCGGCTTACTGTCGGTCACAAGGTCCCAAATCCAAAGTTGTTTACTTGCGAGTGAGCGAAAGGGATCTCCTACCATTAATAAGTAAGCCGCTTACATACACATATCTACTTGTTCTACTGTCGTTTCTGTTGTTCCCATAAAAACACAATTTCCCTCGGTTGATGAAGTACCGCGTGCCACTGCTGCCAGACCCATGGGGATTGAAACAAAGGCGGGATTAGATCCTCTGTTTACTGGAGGGAGACCGAGAATGACAGCTTCAGTCCCATCGCACTAGTGCCATGACGTGAGAGGCCTTTATGTCGTGGTTGATGCGTGGGGTGTTGGGCCCCCGGGGTCACTGCTAGTCGTGATGGAGAACATCACGGCTATCGCTGGCTGGAAATGGTATCACCTCTCCAGTCTGTGAATTATTCAGGGATACCTGATCTCTGAACGCCGACATGGCTCCCAGAAGTCACTGGGGCCACGGAGAAACCAGAGACCGGCTAGTCTCTCGCACCCTGCAGCCACGGGGAGCACCTGAGTCACTAGCTAGTGTGAGCTCACTGTCCCTGTCTCTCTCCTCTCTCTCTCTGTGTTGCCTCCGTTTCCCCCTCCCTGTTTTTTAAGTTCCCTGTGTGCTGTCAGCTAGACATGAATTATTCATCCTTCTCCTCCTCCTACATGTGATGTTTGTAGCCTGATGTTTTATTGAAATATATCCAGTAAGTCAAGAAGGAAGAGGCCCGAATGCCACCTACACACCCTCGCCCACCCTCAATGTTACAAAAGTTGGATTGTTATGAGTTATTGGCGTCATCCTCACCAGTGCCTGGTTGAGAAGGAACAGACTCTGGCCACACACTCTGGCTTGGTACTGAGATGTAATGAGGAGCTGGTCTGGGCTGTGATGAAGCCCCCTCCTTCTTATGGATTGTGTATGTCGTCAGTGAAGCCAGACAGGAAGTAGCCTGTGTGTGTGTTGTTAAACCAGGTTACTAGGTCAATAGAAAGAGTGTGTGTGTGTGGGGGGGGGGACCACCAGGGGAGGGTTAAACGTCTTAGAATAGTCATCAGGAAGAGATTACCATAAGACGGGAATGTTCACGGATCTCTGGTTGTTTCTAGATCTTTCCTTACCCTTTGCTACTACACAAAAACCCGCCTGATCGAACCTACACACACGAGATCACCGTCTCCCCTCGGCCCAGATCCCCTCAGGCGCCGGAAACCCACCGAGGGACAGGTGTTTGTGTCTGTCACGTGGGGTCAGCGCTCCACACAGCACACTCGACACGCCCCTGGTCTCAGCTCGGCTGGCAGGAACGCGTGTCCGGCCTGTGTTCTTTGTCTCGGTCAAAGATGAGGGGTGTTTGTGTCAGGGTTGGGGTTTCGAGTTCCTCTGGGTGATGCAGGTAACAGCAGCCCCCTGCTGACCTGAGTCTGACGAGGCTTGAAGGGTTCATGTCTTGGGGAGAGACAATATGGCTTTCTGACAGTCTTCGACGCGAGTGAGACGAATGATTTGAGCTAATGAAAAGGTCGCCAAGACGGAAAGGAGTTAAGGATTCCGGTCAACAGCTGGAGAGTGGTTTGTTTGTTAGCTAAAGTGTGTGTTTCCATCTCCACAAGGCAGGCCCATATTCAGGAGTCTTTGTGCTTGCATTGGTAAAGAGGATTAAGGAAGGTTTAGTGAAACACACCCGTGTGTGTTTACAGACCCTATAATCTGCACTCCTCTCATCTGGTCTGTTTGGAGCCTGGTTTGGATGCAGACCTCAGCTAAGATGGATCTGGATTATAATAAAGGTCTTCTCGGGTTCCTGAATAAAGCTTGTATTGTTTTGGGGGCCTACTATTCCCAGGACCATGGATGATTGAAGTATTTGACAGAATATCAAAATCGTAAATGTCCTGGTTCTTGTTAGTCCTGAAACATGGGCATTGTGGATTAGTCAATTCAATCCGGGGAGGCAGGGGTCAAAGTTCATGTTGCAGGAAAGAGCAGCTTTGTCACAACTCTGTCTGTTTCAGATGGCCTGTGGCGGGGTCACTTCCTGACATGGGATGGGACTTCCTGTGTCGTACCACCTGGACAACCATTGTGACCCTTTTAAAACCTTTTCTAGACGTGTGGAGTCTGCTCATGACCATTAAGAGGATGTTGTTCTTGAGGAAACAGTATACCTGTGACACTATAAGCCCGAACTAAACTCATTAACTGAATACGGAAACTCCCCTCAGTGTTTTGAGCGCACGCCGCATGTTGATTTGTTGTGTGTGTGTGATCTGCCCTGGGCTTCGGGGAATTCTGTAGAGATTCCCCCGAAGCAGCCTAACGAACAGACGTAATGAAGCAGAACGGCCAGCTCCCATCCGTGCTCCATTCTCTACTCCTCTTGTTCCAGAAAGAAAAGTACATGTATCCTGGCATCTCTTGTGAGGGCCGCATATGCTTTTTTTTTTTCGAACGTGGGGTTGGCCAGTGAACTGGGAGAGAGAGAGAGAGCTTTTCGTGTCTTCGCAAAAGCCCTCCTTGGTCCCCACAGAAGCCAAACGCACTGAATAGATGGGCTGCTATGCTCTCTCTATTTCCATTTGGACAGGCCCAGTAATCTCCTAATAATGACTACCCAGAACGTCTGTCCTCTCATTATCCATTTACAGAGGTACTCATTACCCCCTCTGTGTGTGTGTGTGTGTATGTGTGTGTGTACGCGTGTGTGTGTGTGTGTGTGTACGCGTGTGTGTGTGTGTGTACGCGTGTGTGTACGCCTCCACACTGAGTGTGGCCAGGATGTGAACCCAGTGAGGCAGCGAGCTAGCAGCACAGTGCCCTAGCCCAGAGCAGCGCTCCACTCCTAGCTTAGTCACTATCATAACAAACACACAGTTACTTCCTCGTGAATGGACATTCATAAATGCCTTTATGATTTGAGAAGAACACGATGGATTTCCAACGTTTTGTGAATATGACCTCAAGTAACTTTTGTATGTGTCAAGACTGATATGTTTAGGTTTGATGTCATTAGCAACGATTTTATACTACAAAAGGGCTTTTATATAGGCTAGCTTTTATACAGTATATCATATAGATTTTTGCATTTGAGAAAGAACAGCTAAGATCATCTGGAACCAAAAGCTCAGATAAATCTTCTCGAACTGGAAATGTGGATCCCCACGAACAGGCTTAGATAAACCCATACAATGTACAACTAACAAGGTCATAATCCCATTGCTACTCTGTTTCGGCACTGTGGTGGCCCGCCTCCTGTGATTGGCTCCCTGTGGGCCGTACTATCCCTGACACAGACACCATCTGTTGGTGTGGTGGTGCCAGGCTCAAATGGATTCTTCTACTGCCTGACTGTACAGGTTGGCAAAGACGGCGACAAGGTCAACTGCTTCATTGTGTCTCTTGTTTAACCAGTGGCTGGACCTGTGTTGATACTGTCAATGCTACATTTAGAAAAATAATTCATTGTTGCTTTGTTGAAATGTATGCACCTTCCCTGCCAAAGTAAATTCCTTGTCTGTGCAAACTTTCATGGCGATTTAAAAACCCTTTCTGATTTACAGTTTAACATTTAATATGATCCATGTTCTGCTGAACCCACTCAGATTTTTTTTTAAATTCCTCTTATGTTTTGGTACAAGTGCCAAGTTCCTACTGTTTCTTCCTTCACCTTGAGCTCCGTGTTGAGCTGTGGTACAGGATTGTATGTCTGCGACTGCAGACAGTGTCTCTCCTCTCCACCACGCCACTTCCTGTTCTCTCTCTCTCTTGGGCCCTGGCTATGAGAGGGGTCTGATATCCTGTGCGGTATCAGGAGACCTCTCTCCTAATGGATCTCACCCTGGAACGACACATACACACACTTGTCTACGCACACATAGGCCTACATACACACATACGTGCACGTACACACACACGCGCATACAGAAGATAGGCTGAATATGGGTCAGTGACCGTCTTTCGCGTGAAATCAAGGTCACAGTCGTGATGCCTGTATGTCTGCTTACTCCCAAATGGGTTAACTGAGTGTCAGTGTGACCTATAGTGGAAACGACTGTCCTGAGAGAAAGAAAAATACCGTTTGGCCTCAGTATTTGCTGTGTGGCATTTGATTTGATACATTTGTTATACACTCAACTTGTATCAAATAAACTAAAATAATCCCCAACGAAATGCAATGCAAAGATGGCCAAAGGAGTTAGCGGGAGGGAAGGGGGTGGAGGATGGGTGTACGGAGGGGTGGGGGGGTGGGGAAGAAGAGGCCAGCCGCAGGGTGTAGATGGACCCTTCATAGGAGGGCCGCCCTTTGACCTCTTCCTGTATCTCTCCACGGCAGTCCGACCCCCTTCCTTCTCCCACTGCTTCCTGGTAGGAAGGAAAGTTCTCTGTTTAGCCACCCGGCCATACCAGCCTCACCCCCCCCCCCCCCCCCCCCCTCCTTTGCCCACCACCCTCACCCCCCAAATAATACCCTCCACCGTTTTTCTCCTCCCCACCATCCCCCAATCCATCCACTCGTCGTTCGCCTACTCTCTCCTTTTCTCCGTACCCTCCCTCGTTCTTTTCCCCTTTCCCATTCTCTCCGCCGACACCCCCCCCCCCCCTCACCTTCCCCCTTGTGGCCGGGCTGCACTCGGGCGCGTGGATCCGGGCGTGAGGCAGACTGGAGCTCACAACAGCAGTCGGGAGAAGCCTGGACAAGTTGCGACGGTGTCAGGGGAAAGGGGGGAAGCCGGGACAAGTTGCGACGGTGTCAGGGGAAAGGGGGGAAGCCTGGACAAGTTGCGACGGTGTCAGGGGAAGGGTGGAAGAGTGCTCCCGATGATGTAACACACCCTGGGAACCTCACTGAGAGCGTTACGTTATCACATTCACGTTTATGGGGCTACAGTTTTGCTGTCTGGATTTACAAGAGGATGCAGTCACACTTGCTGGAGGTTATGAGTGTTCTGTGTTTTGTTAAGGTGCCAGTGATCTCCTTCATCCAGTTTGTGTATACACTTATGTCCTATGTTTGGATTGGTTCAGTCATTCATTTTTCCGTGTGTCTGGCATTGCCAGTCAGCACAGCCCATAATAATACGGTAAACACCACCGGTCTATCAACACTCGCTGTATAATTGGCTGAGTATGAACCTGCATTCTCTTCCACCCAGCGCGGCGTAGACACTTAACCTTGAGAGGTTACTGTGGAGGAGACCACATGAAGACTTAAAGACATGTTATGTCGGGCTTGAAGGAGGCCAGGTGTGCCGCTGAGTCACTTTGTTTCGTCCGTCCGTCTGTCCCAAGTGTGAGGCCTTCAGGGCAACTCGTAATACGTCCGGAACGAGTGTAATGGATACAAACGTGTAATGTGAGGCCCTGTTTAATAGTGCGTCACGAAAACGTCCCTAAACCTAACCGCGGAGACGTGATCGGGAGGGAAACGTGACGAGGTGACATTGCTAATTGGTTGGTTTTGTCACCTCCTTTCCTAATGAGGTGAAGGGCAATGTCAGTCTCTCTTAGGAAGGCTGAGTGGACTTGGCGTGGAGTGAGAGCAGAGTGAGAGTTTTCTGGCTTTCCAGGGAGCTGAAAGGAAAAGGACTGTGGTGGACGACATGAGGACTGGGAGTCAGTCACACACAAACACACACAGAAAACGACTGTGCTCTTTGATGCCACCTGCCTGTCAGAAAATCTCTGTGTGGGGAAAAAACCAGACTCGCTGAGCTTACTTTAATATCTGAGTAAATTGGATTTGAAGATGCATCCTTTGGGGTAAAATGATTTTTACAAATAATTCACAGACCACAAAGACAACGTTGATTTGTTGGTATGTTCATGTTTATCAGGACTGTGTTTGGCAGTTGTCCTTGTTGGTGAGCTGGTAACTGTGATTGGGAGGATGAGAATACTCTTGGCACTTTTGTGTCACATTCAAAAAGACGGTAACTTTATTTAATGTTGTGCGTGGTACAACAGTGCTGTATGTCTGCTTATAAGACACTGGATCTTTTACAACAATTATACCCACTCCCCACATACAAGCCTACAACGAAGACAAGGCTATGCAAAGAATTCACCCTCCAACCGAGTTATTCTACAAACACGCATTGCCAAATACAATAGCACAACAATGTCCAGTGCTGGAGTAGGTCAATGAAAGTGGTGATGGTGAAAGAACACAACATTTCATCTGTAATATGCCAAAGGCATAGGTAAAAAGAGGGCATCCTGTTTCACAGAACATGGCGTAGTCAGATTCTGGGCCAGTGCTAGCCCTGTTCTGTCGAAGCTGGTGCTTGTTGCCCTGTGTCGGGCATTACAAAGTAACTTCCCTGCGTTTGACATACATATGTCAAAAGACATTAGGCTATGGGATAGTTGTGGGTTATATCAAGAGGATTTGAGCCATGGTATTTCCAGATGGCCAGTATTTCATTTGGGCCCCCGTGGCACTTATTATATATGCACCACAACTTATGCACTAACTCTCTCTCTCTCTCTCTCTCTCTCTCTCCCCTCTCTCCCTCCCTCAGGTATCCCCTTCCCCAAGAACTTCATCCAGATCTGTAAGAAGATCCTGTGTCGTCTCTTCAGGGTCTTCGTTCACGTCTACATCCATCACTTTGACCGCATCATCGTCATGGGAGCAGAGGCACATGTCAACACCTGTTACAAGCACTTTTACTTCTTTGGCACGGAACTCAACCTCATAGACCGAAAGGAGCTGGAGCCTTTGGTGAGTATAGGAACGTGTCACACGGCGCAGGCTGGTGGGTTAAGTAGCCTTGTGAGAAAGTCAAAGCGGTTGTCCCGGACCTGTTTTGTTCGAGGACTGCTAAAGAGTTTGGAGTTTGAGGCCACCTGGAGTACTATAGTTCAGTCAGGAAGTGTCATCTGGGTTAAGAAGTGATGTTTTAGGGAAGTGGATAAGATCAGAGTGCAGGCGTGGCGTTCCCGTCGATCCGGATCAAATCCCACTCTTTCAGCCCACATCTACGTACATAAAGAGCCTTATATTGCTTCCAGTGATGACATGGTCTCTCTCTCTCTAACTGAGCAGCCTTTCTCCGCGTTTCACAATGGAAACACCGGCCGTCCTAATAGAAGCACCCTAGTTCTTCAGTTCGCAGACAGGCCCACAGTGCTCCCTCTAACTCGCGCACCACCTCAAATACCCCCTGTCCAAGCTGAAAAGTGCAACAAAAGGGCTTCTGTAAACAGGACACAAGTAGAAGACCAACACTGGTGAAGGGGGGGGCGGGGGCAGGGGAACAGAACAAGCTTGGCAAACAAGTTCCTACACAATGACTCCTTTCTCTAGATTATCATAAGAGATCCCCATGATCGGGCTGGGTAAATGCCACCACCCACGCAGATACGAGGGTGTTCTGTTCGAGAGCAGCCTACTGTGTAAGTCTGTCTGGCCCCAGATAGTAAACCAGGTGGAGCCGGCATGACCCTAATGAGGTGTTTTTCGAAACCTTCTTTGAGCGGCCAAATGAAAATCCCTCTTTTTCACAACACCTCTGTGGTTCGTTCCATTTTCCCATGGTGGACTAGCGGTAAAAGGTGCGTAGTGTCGGCATTGGTGTGATTATTTTATTTTTTTTCGGCGTCCTTTCCCATTAACAGTAGCAAGGCCGTCCTCACGCTGTGGGGACAGTTCACTGTTACAAGGTCGAGCTCTGTGGATCACTGCAGACTGCGTATCCCAGTATGAGCAGACTGGGACTTGTCTCTGCAGATGGTTCCGGACCGCTCCTGCCAATCTCACTCCTCCCTCTGCCTTATTGTGGCCTGCAGATTCGTACCGCAACTGCTGCCTCACTGTGTGGTGGGGGGGGGGGGGGGGGGGGGGAGGAGGAGGGAGAGAGAGAGAGATAGTGAGAGAGAATAAATAGAGGGGAAAAAAAGCAAAGATAAAATGGAAGTCACAGGAGCATTTCTCATGCAGGAACAAGAGAGTAAACAGGGGAGGAATTGGTAGGCATGTACATATAGTTATTGTACAGATTCCTTAATGCCCTGACTCAGTGTCTGACCCATATAGGCTGTAGCATTGTAGCTATTGAGGATTGCAGTGTCCCTTCAGAGTTCAAAACATCTGCTTACATCTCAACAGCTGTCAGAACACTGGCCAAGCTGCACTAGCGCTGGTCACATGACTGAGAGATATGTACCTGGATTCTAAAACCTTTGAAAATACTTCTGTTAGCAAGCTTATTTATGCGCAACAATTATCTATATACGCTCAGTAAAGAAGGTTACCCATGTGACTTTGCATGTGTAGATATCCGTCTTTGCATGTAATGGAATGTCCGTTCATTTGTTCTCCCAGCCTGAACATGTATCTGTCTGTCTGTCTGTGTGTTCAGAAAGAGATGACTCTGAGGATGTGTCATTGAGCCACTGGAATGCAGCTTTGAACGCATCCCCCACCCCCCCACCCCCACCCCCCTCCCTATCAACCTTGTTCACGCCTGGTAACCATGGAGACTGGATGCTGTCATCAGAGGGATTCTGACGGCCAGGTGGACGACCTGCAGATTGGGTCTGGATTACTTGGGATACTGGAGGACTGCATCGACCTGGTGGGAATACAAACACAGGGTTTACTTCATGTGACCACCAGGGGTCTCTCCAGCGCCGAGGCAAAGCAGAGACGGTCCAGTGACGACGATCAAACAGCCATGTATTTTAGACTGTTGGAGCAAGTTGTGCAAATGCTGCTCTTGATGAATACACTGATAACAGAGTATGATTCGGGATGTTTATTTGGTGTCGGTTACAGTTTTGTTGAATCTCTTTTGTGTTTCGGACCAACGTTTGGCAGAAATGAAATGGCCAGGTGAAAATCACTTGTTGTATGTTGTGCGTCTTTGCTTTTATCATTTTAATGTGGACATTGCCAAAAAGTTAGGTTTTATTAAAAAAGTTCAACATTTTGGATGAAGACTTGAATTAACATTGAGTGGATTAACCACCAGGTTGGACCATAAATGTGGTGAAAATAGTTAATTACAATGGCATTTGTTTGATCAAATTTGATAACATAAATTACATTTATGTTCAAAGACACAATCATTTTAAAGGAAGACATCTGGCAACAAAATAGGTTTCAACAGCATAAATATTTTCTAATTAATATGAAAACTTTCTAAATGGTACGTGAAAGGATTCGTTTGTGTAAATAAGAATCCCATGTTTTATTCCCTCCAACAATCTCAAACTGTTTCTTGGTCAGGTGACCAAAGAAGTAATCTCAACTTAATTCGTACATCTTTTCTCTGAAATGACTTCCACTGTTATGACCTGTTTCTTCTTCAGTGGAATATTCTGGATTCAAACTTCTTTGGGAAGGCCATTGTGCCTTGGTGGATACAAAATTTTAAGCGCAATCTACTTGTGAAATCATTTTGCAGACTTTATTTGACTGTCCGCCAACACATCCGACACACCTTAGGTTGGTTGTGCATCTGTACTTGTCTATTGGGCACCAGACGGTTTTGTGACTCATTTGGGGGTTTCAGAAGCTCAACACTGTAACAAATGAGTCGTGTGTGTTGAATGATATGACACATAGAGCTAAAGTATTTAACGTCATGATTCCATGTTAACACCACAGCAATAAAGTATATTTTGATTCATTGAATAAAATGTCTTCTAATGTCTTCTCATTGGGAGCCTTATGGGGTCATTTAATGTCTGTAGTAATTCAGTAGTGAATTTAGTGTGGTTCTTTGTTGAGGAAACCCATGAGGGCACAGGAAGAGCATGCATACTCCACACAGAAAAGCCCGGGGAATAGCCCACCTGACCCCCAAGTAGAATTTGAACCAAGGACCTTCTAGCTGTGAGGTGACCTCACCACTAGTAGAAGGTAATGTGCTGTGCCCCAGACAGCGTTTACCCATTACAATGTAGCCCACGTAGATCATGATGGACTAGTGTGCATGAGGAACAAGCTGGCTTCCATGATTGTAGGCAATGCATAAATGTAGATATTTTAACCATGACTTTGCTTACGTTTTTATTTGATAGATTCACATCCGTAAGTGTGCTTTGCACAGCTTTCAAGTGCAGCCTGTGCTTGTTTTTTTTAAATCTCACATAAGGTCTTCGGTAAAGTCATTTGGATTTCATAAACGATTTTTGGATCAAATTTAGGATGGCGTCCAAATGAAATGTTAGGAATGAGGCCCCTGGAGAGATGAGGAGGAGAATAGGTTTCGCTGGAGAAACCTATTCAATTAGCCTGATCTTCTAAGGCCTGCTCAGGCACTCTGTGTGATTGGGCTGCGATGACAAAAGCACTGCTGGGCACTTTTGCCAGAGATATTCTCCACCGAAATCCACTCAAGCTCTAATCCATCACTGTAACTCTGTACAGATTACACTCAGAGCTAATATTCTCAAACAAGAGCGAATAAAGAGAGTCGGTTTAATCACAGATTAGTTGAGTATATAAAGATAAACAGACAGACTTATCCGACCTCAGCTGGATTGTCTGCTGCCTCAGGTTGGACATCAGTTTTTCGGGCTGAACGCATTCAAGGAAGTATTGAACGAATGCACATATAACCACTCTACCGAGGCGAATCTCTGGATCGTTTGGGTGAGGGGAAAAGGGAGGACCAGAGCAGGGGCTTCTGGGAGTTGGAGTTCCTATCCGCCCCCCTCCACCCGCACCATGGGAGAGAAGGAGTCCAGCCCCCCGGTGTGTGTCCAGATCATGTCCATGATCGGCTTGGTGTGTTTCGGCCTCTTGTGCATTGTCAAGGGGGTGTCCTTCGGCTTCTTCAACTGGTGGTACATCCTGGGCGCCGCGTGCCTCGTGGCGGCCGCCTTCGCCTCCTTCCGCGTCTACGAGGTGTGTGTGATCATGGCCCAGAGGGAGATCGTTGAGGGCCAGCCCTGTGGCCCAGGACCCTGATGAGGACAGCTTCATGCGGGAGGCGATATTCGCCCACCACCCCCTCAGGAGACCGGGCTTCGGCCAACAATGAAACTGTGACACAGTGATCCCCCCCCCCCCCCCCCCTAAAACTGTTGGGGAGCGTTTGGCATTTGTTTTTTCTTTCCAGCTCACCGCTATGTGAAATGTATCCTAGAACGATGACAGTTATATTTTCTTTGTCTTTTTAGTCGATTGACTTTTGTGAGTAGATCCTCACAAACGGATACTCCTACTATGGCTGTTGATTGTACTTAGGATAATGTTGAATCTTAACCTGCATTTAGAGTCTTATCAGCCAACAGGCTGCATCTACTGTACACACAATGTGAAACAATCACAAGTACTACTCATAAAAAAATATATTTTACAAAAAACCTTTATTAGTTTACAAGTACACCTTTTTAGTATTGGTTTGATACATTTCTGAAGAGTATTTACAGTTGACAGGTACTATAAAAGGCAGTGAAAGCAATTCTGAGATACTGTAACAGCAACAGCCAATCACGACATAATCAGTATCACCAAACACCATTTGTATGTACAGCAAAGTGAAAATACGGTGCTCTCTTCCGCACTTAAGTTGGAGTACACAATATGTGCAACATGCCAGTCCACCAATCCCTTTGTGAAGGATTGCTCAAACCATGTATGTGATAACCACAACTTGGAGCGCTGTCCTGTCCCTCCGGCACAGCCCTCCCAGATCATCCCGCTTCCTCGGCAGAGCAGTCGATACCGGCGTAGGTGAACTTCTCATACAGAGTGGTGTTGACATACATCTACAGACAGAGCACAGACACAACAGTGTGGCGTTAGGGTTAGGCACCCGAAGGAATCGGACCGAGGGACGAAACGGAAAGGAGGGGTCTCTTGCCTTTCTCTCCTCCAGCATCCTGTTGAGAGAGACCAGGATCTGGGCGAAGGAGGGCCTCTCGTAGGGCTTCTCCCTCCAGCACTGCCTCATCAGGTCGTACCTTCAGAGGTGGGCCACAGGTTAGATGAATGGGTTAGGATGGACAGCATGGTGGTCCGAGTCGGATTTATTTACTGCTGGTTTTGCTGTGCTCAGGGCATCCAACGACTGCTCCCGCCAAGACAAATAATAAGGTTTTATTATTGTTATTATTGAATTCACGTAATAGTATCCACTAATGCATGAACCTTGTTTACTGTCTGCATATGCAGTGTTTGAAATGGGTGGAGGCTAATGGGGGTGGGCCCCATCCACAATGTTTTTTGTTGGCCGGTAGGGTTTGATCGAATTTTCAGGAGTGAATATCAGGTAGGCTTATCTTCAGTTATTGTTCAACATGTTCAACTTCCAAACATCATGTTTCACAACATTAAAAAGTGAAAAAGAAACCGATGAGAGTCTTCTGAATTTGTACGGATGAAAGTTTAAGGGACGCGCCGAGGTCATTTCGAACACTATGCACATCCATACGCGTATCTGCACTGTATTGCTATTCTCCTTCGATTGACACCTCGACCGGCAGAGCCAGAACGGACGCAGCAGACTGTGTCAGTGCATCAGTGGATGTCTGTGGGAAAACGTACACTTCATCGTCACAGTTGAGGGGTTTCTCCAGACGGTAGCTCTGAGGGAGTTTCTCATACAGCTCAGCACAGGTCAGTCCACAGTATGGAGTACCTCCTGCGTAGGGTCAAACAGACACTGGCATGGGTTTACAAGGTCAACGCTTTTCTTTACCAACCGTAATCAACCAGTGGAAGTGTAATAGTGGAGTTGATGTCATTCGACACAGACCTAAACTGACTATCTCCCAGAGCAGTACACCAAATGACCACCTGGGGGATAAAGACAGAGGAATTGCATTTCGTATAAAAGGAGAATATTCCAGATTATATTGTGCATCTTGATGTGAGAATGATCTAGTAGGGTTATTAGACTGTAGAGGAAAGAGTCGATGCTCACACGTCACTGTTGGTGGTGTAAACGCTGTAGTTTAGTGATTCTATTGCCATCCATCTGACAGGCAATCTGCCCTGTGGAGAGCACATATTAAAGAAAAACATTGGTCAAGTCTGAAATAATACTGACCCACAACTCTGATTCACACAGTCAATTTTTAAAGCCGGTCTCGCTTCCAATGGCTTCCTACAATAACATTCAGTAGGCTACATTCCCAGACTCACACCGACTTACCATGGTCTTTTTCACGTACACCTCTTGTCCCCTGGAAAGACCAAAATCTGCTATTTTGGCCGCAAGATTTTCTCCAACAAGTATGTTTCTGGCAGCAAGATCTCTGTGAATGAACTGTAAGAAAGAAAGAAAGAAAGAAAGAAAGAAAGAAAGAAAGAAAGAAAGAAAGAAAGAAAGAACGAAAAAAAGAAAGAACGAAAGAACGAAAGACAAGATGTATATCTTTGATCAGTTCATCAACAGTTTGTGACACACACACACACATACACACATCTACTGTACGCACCTGTTTCTGGCTTAGGTAGTCCATTCCCCGGGCCACGTCTGCAGCAAAGTGCAGAAGCTGCTGGGAGGAGAGCGTCGAGGCGGTGCTGTTCGCGATGGCGAAGGCGGGGTCCGTCTCCAGAACGCGGCTCTTCCTCAGGAAGTCTAGCAGGTTGCCGTGGGGGGCATATTCTATCGCCAGGTAGAGGTAGCCTAGAGGGACAGTACAGAGCAATAGGTTCAAACTAAGACATCAGCTGGGGAGCTGAATGTTTGTTCATGGAGACATTTGCAGCACTGTTTTGAAGGTCACTGTACCTCTGTGTTCACAAGCTCCTAGTAGGTTGATGATGTTGGGATGGTTGCCAAGTTTACACAGCACTTCTAGCTCTCCAGCAAAGTCTCTGTGATCGTCTTTGGAGGCGTACTCTGCCAGACACACAAATCAGTGTCACAAATACTTGTTTACAGTTGTACAGTGCACACTAAATACTAGTGTAAATACTAAGTCAAGACAATAGAGTGAATAGCAGGACCAAAACATATTTTTCATGCAAAGACCTCCAAGGTCCCGACAGTGAAATAAACTGTTCAAATGAGAGTAATGCAAATGGAGGTCTCTGAAATAGTCTCTGAAAACCCCTTCAGCTCCCCCTCGAGCAGCAAATCCTTTTCTACTTCAAAGTGTTTGATCGACATTTTACCTTTCATCCGTTTGATGGCGGCATCCATCCTCAGCCCGTCCTTCTTGATGCGAGCTTTGAGCACCTGGCCAAAGTTGCCCTCTCCGATCACGTCCTGGAACTTGATATCGTTCCACTCCAGCGCCGGGTAGGCCAGGGTCGGTTCCGGGTTCTTCGGCTTCTTCGGCAGGTTTAGAGAACCGGAACTGAACTGGACCACCGGCTCCTCTCTCTACGGCGGGGAAAAAAAGAAACGTCTGAAAGCTGACAGCTTTGGTCCGTCGCTTCAATCGACATGTCGGTGGAAAGCCAACTCACCACGATGTTCTGGAAAGCCTGCACCATCCTCCTTTGAAAGGTGGCTCTCTTGAGCTGCAGGACGATGCAGAAGGCCAGCAGTATGGTGATGCAGGTCATCCCTGCCGATCCCAGGATGGCGAAGAAAAGCATGCTGCCCTCACCGCCAAACCCACTCAGTCCTAAGACGGAGGGAGAGAAAGAAGGAGGGAAGAGAGGAGGGAGAAGCGACTCTGAATGTTTGGGTTGTGAATTGTCACTTTACTTTACTTTACTCACTTTACTAGGGTCACTTTAAGGAAATGGACAGTGCCAAGTAGGGGGTGGAAAGTGCGTGTTTTTTAAGGTTCGTTGATGTGTAGCGCCAGCTCTCTGCGGCCAAAGGGGATTGTGAAACCTGAGGTGGTGGGTGGTGCAACCAAATAGTTGCGGTAGCTTACGAGAGTTCTCCCGCAGCGTCAGAGTCTTGATGGAAATCTGAGGTTTCTCTAAACTCTCTCCCATGTTGTTCCTGGACCAGACCTCCACCAGGTAAGGGGTATCTGGTCTCAACCCCCTCAGCTGGAACTGCGTGGCCTGGGGTTGGATTTGGGCCTGGAGTTGGGCCTGGAACTGGGACGGTTCCTGGTCCTGCTGCAAGGTAAGCTCAGCTAGCTGGCTGTAGTCTGCTAGCGCTGTGTCCTGGAACCTTATCAGCACCTACGGAATCACAATGGAGACAAAGTGAGCCTCAAGTGGCTCATTGACCATATCACTTTTACCCAGTGGAGTCGTTGTTTGGGATTCATCTGTGAATGTTTAAACCTTGGAGATGGAGTTCCCCTCAGCCAGGGCCCAGGCGATGATGGCAGATGTGTCGCTGATGTTGCAACTCATGATGTTGGACGGGGCCGGTGGCAACTCTGGACCGAACACGGGAGAGGAGGAACACTGTCTTAGCGGCAAGTTCATTGGTTTGAACGGTTTCACACTAAACAGTGAGCGGTAGAACTGGTCATTAGCAAAACATCTGGGAGACTCTGGGAGACTCCTCTCTCCCAGATGGTCTTGTACCGTTGCTGAG